>NC_088854.1:9914858-10214858 GCF_963853765.1 Magallana gigas
CATGTAACCTTACATAAATTTCAACCCTGGGCATCTGCCCATGAGGAACAAGCCCCATAAACAGTTACAAGAGCAGAAAAGTAAGTGCAAAAACTCCTCAAAATCTGTTCCCCCTTGGAGAAAATTGTTTCTTAATCTCAGTGCTATTTGATCTACAACCATTTTCCTCAATTTTTTTTTGTTGAAAATATATTTGTGTAATGGCTCTGAGAACATTTCCCCCCTCACCAAGATACATAACATTTATACTCATATTCAAATCTTATCTTATGAATCATTCAGCTGTGAAAGGATGCAATAATCACCCTTTTCAAAGCACACATTTTTCTCCACATAACTGTGAAACATCTAAGGAAGAATCACCTGAATTAGCTGCCTTAAGATAAAAGAGAAACAAGCTATTAATTTGCCTTATTTTCCAAGTAAATTAGCCTGATACTTGTATCTATTTTCAAACCGGCACATCAGGATATGTTGTGGCTCAGGACTAATGTCGAAAAATTATAATGCCAACTCGAGCCCCTGTTGAGAGAGAAATGTTAAACCCAAGTGTTTTTCAGCGAAGGCAGCCATAAAATTTTGTCAATGGGAGACAACTCCCTGATATATGTATATTTAGAAATAGACAAAATATTATAAATTATTGAAGAAGTTCAAGAATGCATTTTTTTTTTCCCAATTATTAATATGAAAGCATGCTTGGAAACTCAGATCCTCTTGAAGACGTTATATTAGTAGTTCTCATAGTACTGTTGAAAATGATTTTATTTTTTAAAGAATTTTTTTTTTTAGAAAATATGGAACTAATAATAGTGAACAGATAAAGTGGGTATGCACAAGAATTGCACCAGAGTCCATATTTTTCTTGTTTAAAAGCAAAAACATGTCAAAGGAAGATAATTCTGGCAGGAAAACTCTGATAAGCTTACTGAATTCACCTGTAGACTCAATATAACAGTTACTCTTCTACTTCAGAATACATAATATCCAATGCAGCCATTGTCTTTTCCAGTGGGAGCCAATCCTTTATCCATTAAATCCCATATATCTCTGACACAAATTCTGCCTGACAAGCTTTGCTAACTAAGGGAACCTTATCCTGACCCCAATTAAGAACAATGTGATGCAAGTCTACTGCCAAAGCTGTTTGTTACAAAGCTGCAAAGAAAATTAGATTATCAAATTCAAAGCCCCCAAGACAACTCTTCCCTTTGTTGTGTTAGCAGAGAGTACAGCCAGTTTGATAGTACGGGAAACAAGGGTGATGAGATACAACAGTGATCAGGTTAATTCACACCAATATAAACACCACACAAGGATACTCAACTTTAACCATCAAAATTCCCACCTTTTTTTCTTTCATTTCTGGAGTGGGATTAAAATTTATACCCCGTCTGTGATTTGCTGGGGAAATGCTTTATGAAAATATGAAGACAAAAAACATACAGTAGGGGGCCCCTACAATATTTAAGAACTAGTCACAATACGGATCGGATTTGGGCTCCAATCTCAGGAAAAGACAAAAATGATAATAAGTTGTGTAAATAAACTGGAGATATGTATGCCAAAGAAAGACAAAGCTTGGGGGCATTTTCATTTCCGAATCAATTAACAAAGGGGTTGACACGTGGGAAGATGGTGAATGCGTTGTGTCCAGTACTTATCTTTCTCATCCATCTTTTTCTCTCAACACCAATTTTTTTTTTTTTTGCTCGGCTTCCTTTCAAAAACAATTCATTTACTCGGTACTGGCTCAAAACCATCTGATATTTTTGTTTCATGGCAGATTAAACATATATTGTTTAGCATAGAAATCTATATGAATTCAAGTTACCAAATCTTTCAGAAAACTTGGTCTATACTCATCAAAGAGTAAGTACGTACCAGTCTACCATTTTCGATTTATGATAAAATTCCAGCTTAGGTTAATCCCTTCAAATTATCTTTTTTTCTGTTAAAATTTGAATAAACATTGTTGAATCATAATCTTTTCATTCGATAAAAAGTGATACAACCATATCACAACTGTAAAAGAAAACAAACAAAATATGCGCTTTGATAATAGATATAGCCATGGGTATGTTTAAGGGACCTTAAGCCGCCATGAGAAGCTGGTAATTACCACTGTCCCTGGCTTAGTAGCTAGCAGTGTGATAGAGAACGAAATCAAAAGGAGGATTACAGCAAAATCTCATGGACTATCCACCCAGCAAAACATAATAGGACAATTACCTGCAGGACCATAGCATTCACTAAAATCAAACTGTCTGAACTCGGAAAATCTGAGAGAGAACTAAGGAATATCAGAATTTGGATTCTTCAGTAGTGATTATATAAATGCCAAGTAAAAAAAATAACAGCTTACAAAACTCATTCTAATCTACAGTCTTGTATAAAACACGCCTATATATGCTGAAAAACAAGATAATGGGAATGAGAGTGAGAGAAAGAAATAATTAAGTCATATGAAGATGCATAGTGTTTAACTAACCTTTAAACAGAAGGAAACCATGAATTTTCCCTGAAAGTGTGAAGGTACTCAATCACGTCCAAACCACAAAAACAAGATCGCTTCACATTCTGACACTCTGTGAATAGCTACAGAAAAGAGGCCAGGATAAATTCCTGCTGTCCGTGGTACACTGGGAGAAAATCTCTGACTGTGGTTAGCTTGACCTCATATCAAGAGCAATACATTAACAGACCCTATCCACCTGTCCCTGTGTACACAGACCAGGCGTAATCTTATCACCAAATCAAATTCTACCTATTTACTCAAGATGACCATTTGAAAAATCCACTGAGATTTTTGCCCCTTTTGCCTGCACTGCTCCTTTGTTCTTGCTCTGGAAAGGTCTTTACTCAAAAGATCACTCCAGAAAGCCATTTTTGATGTAATTCAGCATGAAGGGAGAAAGAGGGAGAAATAAAATGATGTAATGTTGTAGACTTAAAACTTTAAATAAGTTTTCATGTTGTCATCTCAATTTCCAGTCTAATTTAACAAGACAATACGATCTGAACTTCATGACCCGAAGAGAAAGCCTCTACACATTTAATCAGTTTGAAATGGAAGGCCATTATCCTGCAAAGTCATTACCATTTCAAATATTTCTAGCCAGGATAAATATTTATGTAGGACTTGACCACAGATAAAATTCTGAAACAATTGCAACTTGTACCAATTCACTTGAACTCTAAGGTATAACATGAGCTCAATAACATAAAATTCAAAAAACGTGAAGAAAAAAATTTCGGAAAATGTGTAAGAAAACATCAGAAACATGAAAATTCTGATTAAGCTTCCCTTGTGAAGACAAAGTCTAAAGACAGAACAAGCTTTTAGCTTTTTTTTGTGAGGACGTGGTTTAACAAGACGAGAAGGGAATTTTGTCTGTAGATGCCTTGTATTCTGTCACCGTTACATGGCTTTTCATTTTCTGTTTCCGGTCTACCTTCTGCTTGTAGAGATACCTTCTGTTCACAAAGTAGAAAAAAAAATGGTCCATTATCTATCAATGTTTGATAAAACTCGAACTTTCAACACGTGAACATACGACATGTTAAATCCTTTTTTTTAAACGGAAACTACTTCAAAAATAGAATTATGTCCTTTTTTACAACACTTTTGCAAAACCACAAATGGGCTTACCATGGCATGGACATAAGAAGTTCAAAAAGTTTTCCATGCTAACCTTGACTTCTTAAAACCAGGAAAAAATTAACTTTCTCCTTAATTTTCTTCATAAGGAACTTGCATGCATGTCAGCCTGATTGCATGTAATTTTAATATAAATTGAATAGATTACAATAAATTAGATGCAGTACTATAAATGCAAAAAACCAAATTTAGCGGCAGATCATTTCAATAATTTTAGGAAATAACGGAAAGGTAATGACCAGAACGGCGATCCTGGTTACTAGACTGATCACAAATTGACAGACCTGTTTGCTCCCCTCTCCTTTTAATGTAATCATAAGAAATTACACTTTTTTGTCGCAGGCAATTCAAGAGATATAAATCAAACTTAGTGTCGGAATCTTGTCCGTCTCTTTCTGCATTAATAATGCCTGACTTTCCATCACTTGCATGCACATTCCAAGGAAGTGACAAATAATAGTCAGATTTAAACAATATTGTTTATAATAACCTTAATACAACTTTAATTCTATGGATTTTTTGTGTCTTAATTGTTTAAGATTATATTTTAATTCAGCTTCAAAAGCTCTATTCCACAGATCATTTTATTCTTTCATATCTCAATTTTCTTTTCATCTGATATTTAAATTCAATTACGGATTATTATAGTTTAAGTCAAAACAAAAAATTTCAAGGCTATAAAATCCATACTATTCTCCTGTCAGAGATAATTATATTAACTTTAACCATGCAGGTACAAAAAGATTGGACATAATCATCTAATGAAGAAAGACACAATTAAAGTTCCAAAGAAATCCCCCCTCAAAAAAATGCCACAGATCATATCTCTGAAAAGAAATATTTAAATCAATATCATAATTGCTGTTTGCCATGCCAGATAGAAATGAACAATCTTATGATAGCCATGTCCTGAAAGAAAGATTTTGTTGTGTGTGGAAACTAGACCCTTCGATGCCTTTTTCTGCATATTTTAGTTTTGCACTTTGACTTGGCAATTAGCATACAAATGTGTGTGTATTAGACGCAATTAATTATAAATTCAAGAGGAATATTGACTTTTTTTAACACGTCTGTCATTTAAAATAGCTGTTGCGAAGACAAGCTTTACAGCATTTTAAGTGTTTGCTAAATATGTCAAGAAGTAAATGCATGCAGTTAAAATGTCCTCTACCACAGGAAGCTTCCGTTCCCAGTTCACACAGAGAGGTGAAAGTAAAAATGGACACACTTCTCCCTGGGCCTCTAAAACTTTTTGCCACAAAGCCACAAAATGCTGAAGAACAAAATACACTTTCCTAGATAAAGGAACACAAGAAGTGTCAAAATTCACACCTCAACTGTTCCTTTTTCCTTAAACCTTATATGTTCAACACCTGTGTTTGCACTCCTGAGTAAAATTTCAGGTGACAATAAAAAATAATAAAACATATGTATATATTCAGCTTTTGAAAAAGAGACTTTAAAAAAATACATATCCCATATGTATTGTTGCATAAAGCAAAAAAAAGGTATCTATGATGCCATCTTTCTCTCAAATATGTAGATTTACACAGGTATGTCTAAATGGGTTAAAACGACACATTACACCTTGATTTTGCTGATAATAACGTCTCAGGGATTCAGTCAGGTGAGAAATTTAGCAACAACATGCCAACGTCTCTTTAAGAGAAGCGGGTACATACGAGAAGATGCCTCATAGGGACAAAAACTATTCAATAAGGGTGCGTAATTGTTTATATTAATCAATAACTCATAAATACACACATTTTTTACAACTCATTTTGTAAGCTGCTCGGAACTGTTTTTCACAGATCCATCCCTAATTCACTACCAAACCCATCATCTATAATTTCGGTAAACATATATGGACACAAATATTGCATTGGGGGAAAAGTTCCAGGACTAAGGCTGTTGTTGAATCAGATTAAGTTACTCAATTGTATCCATTCAGTCTGGGGGTGGACCAAAAAGAAGGGCCCCAGACATAATTGTTAGTAATTCAAGACCCTTGTCAGAAATAAATTTGTGTGAGGATAGATATATCATAAATATCAAATTTTGAAATGTTTTGTTAGCCATCCCTTCTCTCTCTCTTTCTCTCTCTTTCTTTCTCTCTCTTTCTCTTTCACTCCTGGAAAATCATCATTTTATATATATATATATATATCTTTGTTGTTTTCAAAGTTCTACATTTTGGAAAAATAGAATATTGTTAGGTGTGGTTTTCAAATTGTATAAAATATTATTTCATTCAGAGTTAGGCCACAGTTTTTAACCAAAAACTTATTAATAAATAAAGATTGAAAATATAAAAAACAGAATAAATAAATCTAAATTATAAAATAAAGCTTAATGAAATATTCATAGTTTCAAAGAAATTTATATTTTGTTTTATACATTTATAATATTTAGTCGTATTTGTATTGACCCCCCAAATAATACTTAATTTTGCCATGATTCAACATGTGCAACTCTTATTCACAAAAGTTACAGAATGAGCTTTACAATCAATTGATCCAAAAGATATCATTAAAATACTTTTCGGAAACAAGTCTATACTCTTCTGTTAAAAAACAGCATTATAACAGTAACCTTAAGCAAATATTTCAATCCAAAATATGACTGAACGGCACTATTCTTTAATTCACAACAAGATGTTTTTAACTTTATTCAGGGGTCCCCATTCATAGACCCATTTAATCGAACACCGTAATTCCATTTTCCAAACATGACTACATACCCAAATCACAATGAAGCACTTAAATGCCCATTGAAAACTATGATTCCATCTCTAATAAATGTAATCATTAATAAAAATTTCAATTGTCTAGAACACCTTAATTACACACATGTCCCGCAAATCGAGCAATAACTGGCTAGAATGATCCGCAAGTAAATACCTAGTAAAAACAAGGTAAGTATGCAGACCCTCGTATAACAAGACTCTCCCAATAGATGAACGTAATCAGATCTGTTTGTTTTATGAATTGATGACTTAGTATATTTCACAGATTAAGTTTTGACACACACTCATTTTCAGTAAAGAAGCACTTACCAGAATTGCCAAAGGGCAAACACAATCGTAAAAATCCTATAAATCAGTTCACACTATATGTCTACATTTAAGAGACATGCGACCATGCTACATCCCTTCTTGAATGAAAAAATGGACAATATTTCCCAAAAATTTAGTCTGGTACAATCACAGAAACCCTCCAACATCCAAAATAAAGCTTAAAATTCGGCTGGTTTAAAACCCCTCTGTAAGATTTCTTTGTATAAACATAGTCCTGGGCCTAACTGCTCTGATATGCTTGGATGACTCTAGCATTCTTCTTCATTATTGTAAAAACGGGCATAACTTGTGGGACTGCTTTACCTGTCTGTGCCCCAATGAAAATAACACCGCACATTGACGGCATGACTTTGTGATCTTTTGTTAAAGAAGGTAGAAATGATATATAGTACATGGTAACACTTTAGATATTACATTATAATAGAATTCCCATTAGTGGAGACATATTTCATTTTTAATGTTCCCATCATGTGCTGTGCTTTAAAAAACGTGCACACATTAGAAGCATCTAAGCATTTATCAGGGCTTTTTTCAAGCTACACAGGAAAAAGCCTTGTGCCTCAAATTTCTTTAAAATTTCAGGCGTAAAACATTAACACAAGAATGGGCTCCTTGGTACAGCTTTGTGGGATTCACCAATCATTCACAATTATACCCAGGTTCACCTTTATAATGCGGTCATGATACAACTTAGACAGGCAAGACAGAACCTCAAAATTTACAAAAACAATCTGAGGTTTTAGGAGTATAAATGTATATTCTTTGGGATGCTTTCCCCCCTTTTTTTGAGTCACATGGATGAATAATTCTCCCCTAGAGTGTCCCCATGCCAGCCGAGCTTGTCTATTTTCTATGCCTTATTGAATCCTTTGTGCCACAGCTGGGTCAAATTTCAAGAAGGGGCCAAGTTATGTTCAAGATAGTCAAGGTGCAAAAAATGTTTTTTAAAGTGAGAACAATTGGATCAAATTTGCTCTTGAGATAGAACAGACACGATCTGCTTGCATTCAGGCACTTTAACTAAAAACAGCAAAATGCAAATGCAGTGATATGTATTCCAATCATACAGATTCTAAATTCAGATTAGCAATCATTTTAATAATTCTGGACTTCATACGAAACTTTACCCATTAAAAGCATGAAGTTGTTCATGAAAGACAAGATCATGACATTATTTGAATGCCCTAAAATAATAAGCAGCCTTTGTTAGTCTATGTCTTATGTTCAAATACATTTGTCATAGTTGTCAAAGGAGGAATTTTTTCTATTATTCAGAAGATAATGCATGATTTGATGTTTTCTAAAGCACTTCAGTTTGCAAACTTACAGCCCACAAAAACTAAACACAACTTTGACTCAGTCAGTGACTCTAAACATTGAAATTTTACTGTGAATTATGCTTTTCAAATTAATTATAAAGATTGATAGGAAAATTGAGACTTCAAAGATGACTTTAACATGAAAGTCAAGGCAAATTTTGCAATGGAATTTAAGATTTAACATTCCTATCTGTAAATTATCTCTAAAATGATTTCCAAAATAACCAAGAATTTAAACTTACTTTTCTTAAAGTTTGAAAAAAATTTAATACCTTAATTTTTAAGATTGTCCTTTTTTCTTTGACCTTGCCCTGTTGTTTAAAGAAGTCAGCTTTAAATGAAAAAAATTTATTGTTCATCCTTTTCTATAATGATATTTAATTATCCATAAAGACCATCAGTTTTGGGTCTTTTTTTATTTTTACCAGCTAGTACTTCTGTTTTTGTAATGTCTTACATGTAGGAAGTCCATTAAAAAACAGATTCCCCTACTCAACATTATCTAAGGTTAACACAAAATCTGATCAATAATTGTTATGCATATTTATGGTCCTATGTGAAATATGAAGGAAATCTCTGCGATCGTGTCAGCTGACCTGATGATTTCACCGACTTCTATCCCATATCTATATCGGTATTTCTCACTAAAGCCCTACCTGTTGTCATCTGCTTGTCATATCGATGTCATCTATTACTAAAGTAATTTGATTGCATCTAAGAAGACACATTAAGGCATAAATCTATATATCTTGTTTCTCAAGATCTGTTGATTAGAAAAAAATCCATATTGAAATTTTACTTGATATATACAATAATCTAGACTTCTGTTCAAATAAACAATTAAAAACATATTTTCAAAATGACACTCTGGATAATTTTTTTTCACTGTAAATTCTTAATAATATCAATATTAATATTAATGAGAACTAATTAGCACATATTTGAAAAATAGTGTTTGAATGAGTTCAAATACAGTAACAACCTTACAGTGTTGATCCTTGCATGGCCCTATATACATTTTGCTGTCTTATATGTGTTGCTATCTTCTTAAAGTTAAAAATGTTTGTTCTTCCTACTTTGTATATAAAACAAAATCAAAAGTAAATTCTTTCGGTTTACAAATTAATAACATTTATGCAACAAGGTGTGGAATGAAGATATGTGTAAAATTTTAGAAATTTTAAGGCAAACTAGAGGGTCAAACCCTCAACTACCGGTATTGATGTTCTCCCACTTTTACCACTTAACCAATGTTGTTACTGTTATTTTTTACATAATAAAAAACACATAATCATAGAAAACTAGAAAATTTTGTAAAATAAAAATAGAATTCAGAAAAACAAACAAATAATTTCTGTATTTGAAAATTAAAAAATTTAGCGAATCTTACTGAGGAGCAAGCAACTTAAAATCTGCAGAGCTAAATCTGGCATTAGTTCAAAGATTACGTTTAAAATTGCACAAAAGAAAAAAGTGAGTTTATTTATAAAAAATAATTATCTTTCAAAATCTGAAACTTTCATGATTTGTACATGCATTTTATACATTCAAATAAACATCTGATTGCATATTACTTTAACCAGTATTAAATAATGAGCAGAGTTAACTCCCTTAATTGACTTACCAGCATTTCAGCAAGTCTGTATATTAATACCCATAATGATCAAAATAATGGCCATAGAATACTGAATTTCTTCATTTTTCACCATCAACCACCACTCCGTGTCCAGCCTTTTATAGAAGACAGAAGAGATGGAAAACCTATGATGATGTATTTCTATGCAAGATACCAGAAAACTACCATTACTGAAAGCTAATACTTGCGTTGACAATGAGGCGTACCTTTGAAGTTGCAGCGTTTACACCACAGCCAGAACACTCCTCTTTTTCTTCTTTAAAAAGTGTGATACATAACCTTTGAAAAAATGCAAAATGATTTGTTAGCAGATACGGATAGGGTAATCACCACACATTATCTTTAGCATTCAGTCTCCAGGCAAGAGAACACTGGATCAGTAAATGCACATTTTTTAATAAATCATAAAACATATAACACGGTGCTGGAATTTTTATAACTTGTTAATGATATTAAAACTAGATTTGGTCCTACCTTCAAAGTTAGGAAGTAAATTTCTACCTTAATAATCACTGAGAACATTCCACAGCAAGAGAATGCATGGTTTTTCAAGTCCCACTTCTGGGGCAAAATATAAGTTATCAACAGTTGCAAAAACAATAATTAGCTGCATGCATGCATTTATACTGAGTAGGCAGACATATGATAAATTTTGACAATATAAATTACCAACATTGACAGAAATGGAAGCACTTAGCTGAAGGTAGATTATGGGTCACATTTCATGCATATTTCGCATAACATGTACCATAAAAAATTTCATTAAATCACCAGGTATGCATGTATATTCAATTTTCATAGATGTATACAGCTATGTTTAACAGAACTATTTATTTAAATGATCCTTTTCTTCTGACTTAGTGTCAATTTTAAAAGCTCATAAGGTGGTATTGAGACACTTCCATATTGTGATGTTTTTCTGAATGAAATAAACAATAAAATCAAGAATACCGGTAATTTTATAAATCTTCTCTTCCTTAGAATTGTTACCTAACAGCGTGTGCATTGGGTTACAGTGAAACCTACAAATCTGTAAGCCATGCATTTGAATTACCTTTTCAAAAATGTTTAAAAACATATTTATTGGTCAAATATTGAAATTTGAAAATTCTAAAATGGTGAAAATATTTGATTTTTGTATACTTTTATCCACCTTAATATTGACAGGTGTCCCATACCACCTAAGGGAAAGTCCACCGTCCTATCAATTACGCAAGGACAACAATGTCTCTCTCCATCTCTTTCTCTGTCTCTCTCCATCTCAATTTATCATTCATATTCTGCGATTATAATGATAAGAAAAATATTAACGGTAGGCAATTTCCATTCTTTGCTTCCATTCTTTGCCTATTTTACCAAAAAATCAACAAAAGAAATGAAATGCAGATTGAATATAAATACTGAATGCGTCAACAAAAAGTGACAATTATAAAGTCATATGAGAGAGAGAGAGAGAGAGAGAGAGAGAGAGAGAGAGAGAGAGAGAGAGAGAGAGAGAGAGAGAGAGAGAGAGAGAGAGAGAGAGAGAGAGAGAGAGAGAGAGAGAGAGAGAGAGAGAGAGAGAGAGAGAGAGAGAGAGAGAGAGAGAGAGAGAGAGAGACACGGATGGACAGACGGACGGATGGACAGACAGACTGAGAAAGACAGACAGACAGAGACAGAGAGACAGACAGAGACAGAGAGACAGACAGTCATGAAAAATGAACAAAATTTCATGGAGTGAGCCACTTTTTACATGGATAGTCATAAAAAAAAATTTATTAACCAAACCAGTTTTGCAGATTGTTTTATTCTTGTCAATCATGGGCAGTATGTTTATTTCTACAATTTTTGAAACTCAATCCATTCTTTGAAATATCATGCATTCTTTTTTCATCCTCCGAAGATTAGTATGATAATCCCAAAGCATCATGCATCAAACAATCTCCCCTGATGACATTCATATTTCTCTTGCCAACCCAGCAATGCATTTGACAATTTATAACCTCTTCAATTATCCCCAAGATCAAATCCACTTTAACTCGGGGAATAAACAGATCATCGTTGTCTCAGTATTTGATGGTTTTTCAAGCATTTTCTTGAGCCAGATGTCAACGGCAAACCTAAACGTGTGAATAAGTGCGGCTCTAGTGCTGAGCAGAAGAGCTTCTTATCAGTTCATGACGTGACAGAGAATAACAGTTCTGACACTTCTTCACTTGCCTGAGATAATCAAAGATCTCTGCTTGACATGTTACATGTACCTTTTCAATGACCATGAATAACTGGTCAACAGGTGGAAATCCACACCAATTCTGGATGATGTATGCTGACCTACTCACTGAACACTCCGAGGGCTAATAAACAACTCAGTCACTATTTTGTTGTCAGTACTTTACTTTTATTCATATGAAATATTACTTTAAAAAAGCCTGCACATACATGACATAAAATTACATTGCATTGCAGTTTTCCCTATCATTTCAAGATTTTTAGTAGACAAAATTGCATCTTCATATATGTAAAACATTTTAATCCAAATAGCACTTTTGTTGATTCATGCAGTAGTTTTGATTAATAAAATTTCATTTAATATGTCGAGTCTGGCATGACTTAAATTGTGTTTATATATTCTTATTTTTGTTATCCACTTCTTTCATTTTATATGTCATTGCTGACTTTTTTGTGTAAGCGAATAAAATCTTGCACATCTTGAAAAAGAATTGTAACCCGCAGTAGGCTATACAACTTATTCCAGTTGTATTATAGTCTCTTCCTTACATACAAATTGAATGTTCCTGTAAGCCTAAACTAAGTAGTTCTGGCCACACTTTATATTTGCTTCGGGACAAAAAAACCAACTTACTTTGTACCAGAAAAATAAGCAACTCCTTATTATTCCATACCCACAGACACACTTACTATATCTTTAAAAAAAAATCTGGATTTTTGGCACAAAAATTTTTCTGATATGAAATTTATCACCCCAGGTGTGCAACATTAAAAGATCTATTCAATGCAAAAAGGAAAGTTGATAGGAAAGCTGATGAACTGTTGACTAGCTGGAAAAACTGATTGCCAACAAAATGCATCTTAAAATTGAAACACAGTTATCATGCATTAATATGAAAGTTTTATTGATAAAGCTTCAACACTGAATGGGGAGAGAGATGAGGTCTAAGTAATATTTATCTATATTTTACTTGCATCTAAAATTCATTAATTACACTCTAAAAACAGTTTCAACCTGATCCTTACAGAATTATAAGACTCAATTGTGCAGGAATTCAGGTAATTTTCTGTTTGCTAGTTTTTTTCTGCAATGATATTTTTGACCAATATTTGGCACCTGGTATTCATATTCCAACACAATTATTTGTACCTCTATGATATATGTTGGTTGGATGAACACCATCCATTAATCACTCAAAGAAAGATAAGTAGAGGAATCTACCAACCAAAATGAGTTATACATATTTCAAGCCAATGAAAACAGATGACACTTACTATTATCCATCAATCACTTTCAGCCTTGGTAAAAACTACTTCATTGGTAGTCAAATTTTCTCCCATATTCAATTAGCGTCAAGAATCTGCAAGAAGCAAAATACACTTGAAATTTTGTCAGACCTTTCAAAAGATCCATAATTGAAAGTTGTTTCTCTTCAATTTCTACAATACCCAGTAAATTATCTTTTGACACGCTTTTATAAAACGGGCCGGTAGATGATATTTACCTAATGCCAGGTGTGAAAATACGTACCATAGGATAAACATTCTACCGTGATAGTCCTTCCAAACACAGGTGTCAAAATGGCCAGTGGTACCATCTTTTCCAGGTTTTTTAAAATCTTGCCCTCAAAATATTCAAATTTTTTATCCTTTAAAAAGGAGGTTGATTACATTACAGCAATCCCCAATAATCCCTTTTTTTCTTTTTCCCATAAAAACATAATTTTATCAAAACATTAAACTAAAAAGCATTCAAGGGGTGACAGGAATGATTTAGATGTCTCTTCTAAGGTTCCTCATAATGTGCTTTTTTCTATTGAAGCACAAGACATTAAGATACAAAACTTGAGATCAAGCAGAGAAAAATGTTCACATCTCGTACCATCATCAGAGGACAAGACAGGGCAAAAAACATCACCTCGGCATGGACCAAGACCATAAAATTAGCATAGACTATACAGCGGTCATTGAGATAAAGCTGCATGTACATATGGAATAAAGCAGGTTTTAACCATTAATCATAAATTTTCACTTCAGTATCAATATCTGAACAAAAGATGAAACATCTGAAATGTGACACCTATAAATAATACCAGAATTGGTTGGGATCAGTTGACATTGGCAGCACCTTTATAATCTATCTTAAGATTCAGCCTTTAACTTGATTAGTAATTCATTGATAGTAAAGGTCTTAAAAAAGCTCTAATTTTAAATGGTAACTTATAGCTGAGTAAATGTACAAATAAATAGTAAAATTTTTAGAACTTCAAAACCTTAAAGTATTCATGACATTAATTTAATACAAAGAAACACCGGTGCAGTCACTACTGTTGATTCCTTATTTAATGCTAGTACTTAATCTCGCGATTCAAACATTTTGCATCAAATCGCAAACACCAAATTCTTATCATAGCATCTGTTGGAAAAATAAAAGTAAGATTTTAAAATCCGCGATATGTGCTTCTTGCAATTTACGCAGATTTCTTGCATTTAATTAGGAATCTACATTATACAACCCTTAAATGAATTTACCTTTTGTATCAAAATCCATGAAGCTAACCACCATACCAAGGTTATATACATATCTGAAATAAATGCAATTCAATCATTAAATTTAAAAAAAAATAAAACATTGATGATTGAGAACAGTAAATGACTAGAATGACTCAGCTTTGATAAAAAAAAATATTTTAAAAAAAGACAAAAAACATTTCAGGAGACTTAGCTTACTTACATGTAAGAAACAAATTACCACATAGTCAAACATAGAAATTAAGCTCAAGATCATTGCACATCCTTTATCCAACGAGTGGGTGACATATGGAGCAGATAAGGTCAAGGGAATATCATCTGCAGTGCACACTCCTTACTTTTGTTAAATTTTTTTTAGCAAGATTGGGCCAAGAAAAAAAAGAAAAAATTGTACATAAATAGATTAAGAGATGTGCAATGATATTTACTTTTGATCTAGGAACTTTGTTTAAGGTCACTACAAAAGCTATACTCCAAACACTCTATAAATGAAGCAACAAGCAGATAGGGCCAAGGGAAGACTAAAATATTTTTACATAGGTCTTCTACAACCTTGACTTTTGATCTTGAAAACCTTTGTTTATATAATGTCAATGTACATTTTTTACCAAAAGGCAATTTGTACATAAAGTATGGGCCTAACTTAATATGAGGGTCAATCAAAAAATACGAAGACAATGTGGCTGTCTATCATATATTTTTCATGAAAGTCATACTTAACAGATTAATCTGTGCACCAACACTTATGTTATTGATATGCGAAGTTTTAGTCTCTTGTACCTTTCTCCTTACAATTTAAAATGGCACTAAACAACTTAACATCTTATTTGCACACATTTGTTCGAGAGTCATAAGTTAGTTCTTCAAAGTTTTCATTTTCTAAATGTGTACCTTTAGTTTACAGTAAGGATAACCCTGAACGTCGGTTGATGTTACTTATTTTTTTTACCAAATATTTACAGATATTCTATTCTCTTTCAGTTTAATATTCAAAATAGAATTACCACCACCCCCACAAAATTTATTACAGTTAAACACAAACTTGCAAATAATTGTAAACTTATTTTTTGCACCATTGAGCATTTTCACAGCTTATACCAACCTTTTCCTGAATTAAATCCATTTTGCTTGTACTTCTCGTTGCGCCGTGACGTTCGGCGACGTCGATGTTTTTAGTCAATTCTAAAAAGGACTATCTGTCTTTAGTTACTAATATCTGTTCGACAAAACAATATACCCTGTCACTATTTGGAACATAGTATACCATGACTATACTTAATTTAAGGTTTCAAAATTATTTGGTTTTAAGTCCAATTTATAGAGATATTACTTTCCACATAATATAGTCTTTTGTTGACATAACACAAATTTTGACCGTGCGCCGTGACCTCATTTTTGCAGGATTAGATTCTAAATAATTCTTAGAAGTAAAGGAATTTATTAATTTTCTTTCTTGCAAATTCTTTGAAACTATTGCTAAATTATGTCTACCAAATTTAGTAATGATATGACGTTAAGTAACATAGCTATGACAAAAGTCTTCGTATTTTTTGATTGACCCTCGTATATGGTCTAGACAAGGATTTTACACACAGGTCTGCAATGGCATTGATCTTTGACCTTGGCTAGAATCACATCCAACTCAAAAAATATTTTGTAAGTAAAGTATGAGCAGACTGCAAAAAAATAATGTTCTGGATAAGTGATGCTGATGGACAGTTGGATGAAGAGATTGATCACTTCAAAGCACCAAAAAAAGAATTAAATAAAATAGGGATTAAATAAGGACTCAAATTGAAAATTAGACACTAACCATTTTGTTGAATAACAGAAAATTATTTATTCACAATTGTCTTTGTTATGTTTTAATTCCTCAAATTCTGTCTTCTCCCTGAAAAGTATTAAGTTTAATCAGGATTTTTTATCTACCAAGGCATAAGTAAGTACATGTAACTGTATACAAAAAATTCCCAGAATAGTAGCAGTTCATCCTCTTTCCTCTTCTCTCAAAAATCTATGATCTCTAGGGTGTGAAATCTTTGAAGATAATTCTTTTCATCAAACATTGAAACATAATCTGATATTTCACAGCTACTTTACATTTCTAAATAAGACCGAATCCCTAGCCAAATTCATTTGCTGCAAAAAACTTAAAAATAAATAGTTTTTCCACTTGACCAGTTTAGAAAACATCTAGAAAGTTGCCAATGGGAGGGATTTCTGAAAAATGCAACATTCATCATGAAATAAACCCAGTCCTGTTTATTTCTTGCATCTTTGCACTCTCTGAATGACACGATCAGGGTCAGGCTTGATATCTCAAGATCAGTGACAAAGACCTCTTTTGTGTCATTTATTTGGGGACTTCATCGTGAGCCTCCCTCTCATCTCGCTTACCTGTTTCCCCTTGGTATACCTGCCCTGTCCCCTTCAAAGCGGTGTCTCATCTCCATGGCGATCACGTATACATCTATGATATGTGTGTACAAAATAATGTAAAATGTCAAGCAAAAGATAGGTTTATATCTAACCAAAAATAAGCAACCACCATGAACTTCCTGTCTCCCTGTTATTAATTAAAAGGTCAACAAGATAGAAAATGTCATGTTTGCACTTATAATTTCTACAACATTTTCTTATGAACATATAGCATTAAGTAAGAGAAAATAATACTTCAGGTTTTTTTAATGCTAATTTTGAAGTAAAAAATAAAAATGGCAAAGTAATCTAAGACATTTTGGTAAAACACCTGTCCCAAACTGAACTATTATAAGGAATTACATTCAACCTTGAACTTCCTAAATAACCTTGAACTTTTTGAGTCAATTACACATTAAGAACTTGTAAAGTTTATAAGTTAGAAAAATTAACTTAAAAAGTTAACAAAACTAAGTGGACAATATACACACCATATACAATTTGACCTTCACTTTTCAGCTTTCATCTCATGGTCAAAATAATTTCAGCAACTACAAGAACCATTCAATATGAAAATGTATTACTTTTTAAATGATATCACTGGTGTTTTCAAAACAAGCATCAATTTCTGGTTTATCTACATATACTGCAGAAGCAGAAATATTTGTTGAGGATTTAATTTTGTTATTTTCGTTGGCAGTATAAATCAACGAAATTAAATCCATGACGGATTTTCAACACAAGTAGTAATGAATACCACGAAATCTTATTTGGTTTAATAACAACAAAATTTTGACCCAATGAAAATATGTGCTTCTACAGTATGACAACTGATCTTGTTTTCTGACCACTTCAGGTCAACTGTCAAAACTTACCCTCAATGGTTCAACAATGTTAGATAATATTCCGAACAAAAAGTTGAACATGTTTTTGGAAAAATACTGTAAAAGTTTCAATTCTTCATTGGCAATCATTTCTTCTGTTTTTCTTCATTTAAACATGAATTACAAATTCAACAAAACTTTTTCTCAGAGTTAGTTCAGATTAATTCTGCAAAAGAGAATTTAATACCAAAATTTAATTATAATCATATAGGATGTACATCCTTAAAGAATATTCTTGATCGTTGACATGCAATTAGTTTCTGCAAGAGAGAAGTCAATTTATTTATTTCATATAAAAATGAACACTGTTCCACGACAATAAATATTTGTGTGCATTAATATCATTAACTTTAATTTTCTTTTACCTGTAACTTTCAGATGCATTTAAATGGAGAGGAACACATGTGCATTTGTTATACTTTCATGTTAAATACTGAAATCTGATTGGTTTAGACGCAGTTCATAATCTGTTCTATTACCTTCAGCGTTAGCAACGCACTTAGCAACGGGTAACATTACGAATTGTTACATGCGCAAAAATCATGCGCGTACGGTTCGCCTTAGAATTCACGTTATTCCTATCTAAAAGCAGTGATGTTTTCTTTAAAATTAAGACATTTAGTATAACAAAATAAATAGTGCCTGTTTGGGAGGATAACAGTTGAAATTGACACACCTCGAAAACCATTGTCAACCGACGCGAAGTATCAACTTTGTCATGGCTGCAGTCATTTTCATGAAAATTTGAAGATTCTTCAAGAGTTCAAGTATGCAATACAATATTCCATTAATAAAGCCTTTTCTAATCTTCAAGGATCACAGTACCAACTAAGTTGAATCTTAAACTAACGGTACCTTACACAGTTATACATGTAGCGATTCTTGTTCTTTTGTACTGGAAAAGATTTTTTTTAAACCCTTTTCTTTTTTAAAATTATATCCTGGTGATCTCCCCTTTGTCGTGAACAAGGTTCTTCATTTGAACAATTTAATTTCCCTTCATCCAAGGATGCATTGCGCCAAATCAAATTGAGGAATTTGTGGCTTAATACAAGGTTTAAACATTAAAAGTTTACTTTGGATGATGAAATATATCAGAAAAATATGAGCTAATGACCCATTGAGAACCTTAACCTGAGGTTGTTTCCATCCAAGTACCATTAAATGGTTATGGCTGGAATTATATGTACATGGGGGTATACATTGAATAACATTTTAAAAGTTTTCAAAAGAGTTATGGCAAAATTAAAACAAAGAAACATGACATCTGTACTCTAATATAACTGCTCTAGGTATTATGAACTCATCTAAAGGTTTATTTAGTATTATGAGAATAGCCGTAGTTTTCATCTGTTAAGCCAGTAATTTTGTTTATTGCACCAAGGAACTTTACTACTGAACACATTATGATGCTGCCATGCTGTAAATCAGAATGACAATCTTCACATGTCAATGGTGCACAGCTGACTAAGACAACAAAAAAATCACTTATGTTTGCAGAGGTGGATTTTCTTTTTTACTGATGCTTAAAGAATAAAATTCCAAAAATTATGTATGATTCATGGATAATTCTGATAATTGTGACCATGAACACTGATGAAGTATATAAATTTTTTTCAAATTTATTCTTTCATGAAGTCATAAAAATATTTCCTGTAGGAGTATATTATCACAATTTGACATTTCCAAAGGGATTTCGGTGTAAATCAATTCACATCTATGACATCATAATAATTTTGGAGTTCATTCATTTCATATCAAGCACAATTTTATATTTACAGTTACTTAACATTTCTAACTCTAAGCACACCAAATCCCTTGACATAATCATTTGCTGCAAATATATCTTATAAAAATACCTGTTTCTTCTTTATTATTTATTCATTTTATGGAAATAAAAAATTTATTACTTAATTATCTGTCTGATCAATATTGAACCGGGTTGTTCTGACATACCAGCGCCAGATAGCTCAGTTGGGTATTCTCTTTTGAGAAGTGGACAGGCATAGCCTATGTAGGCTATGCCTGTCCACTTCTCAAAAGAGAATAGCTCAGTTGGTAGAGCACCTGACTAGAGATTCAGGCATCAGGGTTCAAATCCTGGTATAGTGTGTCATTATTCCTCCCATCCTGTTTCAAATGAATTATACCTACAGACAAATGTGGCATCACTGACACAATCATTACAATGTCGCCAGGATCGCCTGCTTACATGACCAGTTCTTCCTATTTTTTCTTTCTTTAGGTTTCCTGACGTCATCTTGTTTCCAATTTTAGAATCTTTTCGTAAAAATACACGAAAAACCATGCATATTCATTGAAATTTGCAACTTTAAATGCTCTAATCAATCAATTACGTAGAATAAGACTTCGTAATACGTAGCCCACGGTATCATTTTCGTCTTTTTCAAACCTTTTCTTTCAACCGGATATTGTCTTTTCAATATAAATGCCAACTTGTTTCCGGATCATGTATTCCGACATTAGCATTTTTTCGTGAGGGGATTTTAAAGAATCCTAGTAAAGATAGTCTACCTTATGCCACATGTGCGGATTTAGAGGGGATCGAGTGGGTCTGGACCCCACTAGAATTTTTTTTAATTAACATAACATAATTGCCGAAAAATTACCTCGCCCCCACCTCCAGCCATGGCAAACTTTTTTTTAAAAACTCTCGAACCCCCTTCCCCTGGACAAACAATCGGAATCCGCGCATGATGCATATACACATGTAATACATCTGCACAGAGAGAGAGAGAGAGAGAGAGAGAGAGAGAGAGAGAGAGAGAGAGAGAGAGGGGTGGTGGTGGTGATTACCCTATGTACTATTCCTTCAATCATAGGCATTATTTATTTTTCAATGTTTTTTTTTTCTATAATATAAAGATATACCCTCTACCTAATAATGTATTAATAGGTAGGGGTATATTTTTTCATTATGAGGAAAATGTCATGAACTTTTGTTGGTAAAATTATATATCAACTTTAACCTCAAGTTCAGTAAGTTATATGATTTGAACATATTTTTATTGTACAAAAATTACAACAGGGATTGGACACAAGTTCAAAAACTTAGATCGCCCTCTCCCAATACAAGTTTATAATACAGTAAAAATAATGTATACGCAACATGTAAGGTCAACAGATCATATGACAGTTATATATAAATTTTCAATGGTGTACAAACATCAACTAAATCTTTTTGTACCTTTGATATAACGATAAACTAGAGAAAATAAATGTTTGTTTTCGCTGACACTGATTGCGTTGTCGCCCCAAAGTAGGACATGAGTATTTACAATATTTAAATTTACAATATTGAAAATTTCATTAAGCATAATATTTCTGGCCTCTTTATATTTATTACAAGTGAAAAAATAATGATAAGTGTCTTCGAGCTTGCCACACGAACAGAGTGGACTATTAATAATATTACAACGAAAAAGATCACTATTTAGTACACAATTATGACGAAGTCTAGTATGAATAATATTTAAAAATCTGTCACCATAAGTAAAAAAAATCAGGTTTTGTTCGACAGGTAATATCATTCTGATTTATGATAGAAACATGTATTTTTTCTTTGAATGAATGGAGTCACTTTCACGGACATCCTTTGAAAGCGCATTCCATTCATTAACAAGAGTGGGAACAAATGAAGATTTATACAATTGTAAACGACATTTTGGTATACTATAATTTTGTGCATTTCTTGTAAATAATTGGATGCATTAACACGTTTATTTGGGAAAATGTCCATTACATAATTGGGTAAAAAGTTTCTATCAATTTTATTCATGGTTTTCAGCCTGGACATTTCCCTTCTACTATCAAGTGTTTCCCACCCTGTTTCGAAATAAAGAGAATCCCTAGAAGCAAAAATAGGTAATTCTGTGACGATTCTTGCTGCAATCAATTGTATTTGTTCTAACCTTTCGGAATCAGTGAAAGTGCACCCGCCCCATACATCAGATAAGTTTGAATTTGAGTTTTTTCATTAGTCCCAATTTCTTTTGACCATTTGCTATAATAGAGTTGATATAAACTGTCCATGAAAGATCCTCAGAAAAAATAACACCTAAATGTTTGTGAGAAGACACGAATTCCAAATCACGATCTTGAAATTTTAACAAGGGATTTACAATATTTTTTTAAATATTAAAATGAACTGCTTTGGTTTTTGAAGGATTGAAGCTCAAAAGCCATTTCTTAGACCAAATTTCCAGATTTAAAAGATCTTGATTTAGATTAAATTCTATATCTTGTACATTGATTGAAGCATGTTGTAAACTATTATCATCTGCAAAAAGTCTACAGAATGTTAACATATTATCTGCTATATCATTTACATAAATGTTTATACAAGAATAATTACATATTGGGGGAAAATGCTAATAAGCCCTGAGAACAAAATTGTATATACAGTGTACAGATATTTATTTTCACAACATTTTAATAGCGATTGTAAAAGCCCATGGATTGATTGTATTCAACGAATTTTGAACATGTGCGGGCTACAATATGTCTGGCAGAACCATAATTTTGTCAATATAGAATGGTTATCTGCTACTGTAAACCAAAGATTAAAAGACCAATTTATGCAAATATGGTCAAATGATATAAATTGTTCTTCCAGAGGTCAAGTGTATAATATTTTAAAACTATATTTTGGCTTTGAGAAGTATCTTGATATTTTACCTGTAAAACTAAGAAAAAAATCATTGAATTTCGTACATCAAACCATCGTTTTCCTGTAGAGACAGGCAGATGGTATAACATTCCTTTGAATGAGAGGTTATGTCTTTTGTGTAATAAAGGTCTCATTGGTGATGAATTTCATTATATTTTAGAATGTTCGGCACTAGAAGAAATAAGGAAAAAATACATAAACACAAAATATTGGAAAAGACCAAAATTTTTTAAGTTTTCTGAACTCATGACTAATTGCAATTGTAAATCGCTAAGAAATTTCAAAATTTTTTGATGCTGTCTGTTCCTCTTAGTTGTTTTCCTATTATGATCCTTTATACTAAAATCTAACATAAGTAGTGATTCTATAGTCTGTTCTTTTTTATTTATATTTTTTCCCTGTATGCAAATGTACCTGTTTGTCTGTACCTCTGACGATTTGTATTTGTATGTATTATATATATGTTCCTCTTGTACCAAATTATTTGGTTTGAGCGAATAAACTGAACTTGAACTTGAATAAGAAATAACAATGGCCCAAGGACAGAGCCTTGAGGCACCCCGGTTATGATTAAGGGATGAGCGTTTATATTCTTTATCGATCTATTGAATGATGTTTGGCAAATGATATTACTAGTATTCGCAGATTTCTGTCGACAAGTGGGATTATTGGTTTAAAATATTAAAAACTACATGTATTAAAAACTACAAGCGATTGTTTTGAGGTAATGTGTTAATTTCTATTTATTAAATCATAACATTTGTGTCACTTTTTTCTCTGGAGATAACTAGTGTTCAAGGAATATGAAGGTTGCAAATTTACTGTTCAAAGATCAAACAGTTCTTTAAGCCTTCAATTTTTGGTGACACAAATAAAAAAGGGGGTCAAGTGATTGATAGCAAAGTATATCAATTATCTTCATCTTGCAAACTTAGACAACATTAACGTTCATCTTTTCTTTTTTTAAGTTGTTGCAACACAATCGCCCCGAAAATTATTCTAATTTTTTTTCTCGATAAAAGGAATAGATTTTTCATTTAACTCCCAAGTACAAATTTTCTGGTGACAGTCCATTTCTCAGACAACAATAACGGAGACACGATCTGAACTCTAAGATTCCAAAATAAACACTATCTTAGTGAGAAACCGTGGACCAGATATTTCATTTTGAAGCCTGGACAATGAAATGTATCGTATCGGGCGCGCTTAGGAAAAGAACGGGACACAATGAGAGCGTAGTTCACCCTCATTTATCACTGACAGATGAGGACAGAAGAAAGTGTCGGCATTTCAATCTCAGAAATTTGGCCACTGACTTATTTTGCTTTCCGATTAGAAGGAAGCTGGGTCGGAACAAATCTGGTCAACCTGAACATTTTTGCAACGGCGCACAGGTTCATAGATCAGGTGTCGTAAAAAATGGTGAGGATAGTGGTTTTCAAGGAACGCGTCGACTTAGTCGATGTACTGTGGCAAAGAACTGGTCGTTTTATAATATAAGTAAAAGTACATGTAACTATGTAAATGAAATGAATTTTTTTTTTTATTTGATCATCTATTTTTATTTTATTTATTTATTTTTTCTTCATAGTTAAACTTTTACAAGTCAAAGAGAGAGAGAGAGAGAGAGAGAGAGAGAGAGAGAGAGAGAGAGAGAGAGAGAGAGAGAGAGAGAGAGGGAGAGAGAGAGAGAGAAAGAGATGGATGTCCAAAGGGAGGTAATTCCGATATTCACAAATTGTTATAATATTTGTAGCATAAATTTGTCATGAGGTCTAAATTTTATTCAGGTTCTAATGTTTATAAAATAATCAAACACGGAATTCTAACTTCTAAGGCACTAACTTCACCTAGGCAAACCCAGTTTACGGTTTCTTTAACCTTCGTTAGATCTTTTTATTATTATAACATCTATATGAATAAATACAAAACAAAACTTAATTTAATAATGCAATGTACTTATGTCACTACATTACCTAAAAAAAAGTCATCACTGATTTGGTGTGTTGAGAATTTTTTTTGGGGGGGGGGGGGTCTTTCCGGAATTCAAATCAAGTTTGGTTCGAGTTTTGATTAATACCAGAACGCTCTTCGGATTGCGTCGTTTATTTTACACCATCGGAAAGGTAAAAGACCGAGACTCGAAACGCATGTTGTTTTGTCAATTTGTGACCTGCGAAATTGTCTATTGAATTGTAAAATTTAGGTTGTGTATTAAAAAATACCTGACCAGGAGACGGGAGGAGAACGACGAAAAAGATACGATATGGGACGTACGTATCACATATTTGTTGCACGGAGGCACTTTTTAAATGTTTGTAACTGTACCTAATGTGCTTAGAGGAAATTCGGAACAAGTCTCAGCGTAGCATAAGGAGTTGCATTATATGCTGAAGTTTGATTTGATTCATTTGATTCATTGCGTATCGTCACTACAAATCATTGAAGTGTATGATGGCCTAATTGATGGTCATTAAATTGATAAAACGAATATACTAGCTGTAATGATTGTTATGTACAGTAACGACTCAAATTATGCAACTCCAAATCACTATCAGCACTGCCCCCTAATCAGGTTGGTCACTGTCCATCGATTGAAGTTTTGACACCCACTGTTTAGTCTGTAGATACTCCTCTTTCTTGAAGAAATAAATATTTCATCAGCTCCAATTGTGTTTTTTCTCCACTTGTATGCAAGAAAACAAATTAGAGAAGAAAGAGGTCATGTTGCATGTTGTTTTGTGAATAAAGTTAATCTTTTGGTGAAAAAAAAAAACATGTTAATAATTTTCAGCTTCCTTAATGTTTGAAGAAAAAAAATGAATTGCAAGAGTGCAAAATTTATGCATTTATTTTTTTTTTAAAAGAAGGTTTATGAAGTACACATGCCAGAGTAAGCTAGTGTACTTGCCCTGTTGTTTAACATCATTATAATGAGTATTTCTTAAGCGTAATACAAAATGAACTACAATTACTTTCTGTTTGGTTATTTATATCCAGTTCACCTTACTAATTTGATATTGTCAATATAAGATATCAACAATGTCTATACAATATCGTTTTTACATCATGTGCATTCATTTGTAATCATTTTTATGGTAACGCTGTGACATCATGATGTTGACAATATTGGTAAGACTTGGTGATGTTTTTGGAAGAGTCAATAATTCTCATTAATCTTTTATTTATAGGAATATACAAAGACAATATTACTTAACATTACTAATACTTAACATGTCTCTAAAACAAGTTTAAAGGGAATATTGCAGTAAATGCACTACAGTAATATCAGAACCATGATGTTATGAATGGTTAATTAATTTATATAACTCTTTATATTATTTTCCAAATCATTTATTTTCTGATATACTTTAAATATTTGATATATTTTTAGGGTTTTTATTCTCAACTGTAAACTTGGTTTGGAAAACTTTCCCTAGACATTACTGTGCTGCTCAGGCTGCTAAAAGTAACCTTAGCCAACTACGAAAGAAAACGGGTATACCACTGAAGAATTGCAGAGCTGCACTTGAGAAATTTGACAACAACCTAGAGGAGGTTCCTTTTAACAATATTAATTCTTTGAAATAATTTTATTTTGCTTTTGTCATTTATACATGCTATTTGTATCGTGAAAACAAAGACATCTATTGATTTTGTGTATTTTAAATATTTTAAGAAAATTAATTTCCATAACTTTCACTGGAAAACTTCATGGTTAAGATTTAAATGACAACATGAACTTGAAGTAATGTCTCTAGTATTACATAAGAATTAGGAATTTTGAAAGTAGATACATTTATTTTTTTCGCAATATTTGTACAGGCAGAAAAATGGTTGATAGAACAAGCACAGAAAGAAGGTTGGGCCAAAGCAGACAAGTTACAGTCCCGCCCGATGTCCCAGGGGTTGGTGGGGGTTTTGCAGTCCAGAGCAGGAGCCACCATGGTTGAGGTATCTAATCAAAGCTTCAGGTTTTTGTAAGATATTTTTTTCAGGCTTACTCATTATTATGCCCCAGCCATGACTGTTTCAGTGCCTAAAGTGTGACCACTTTGGACCCTTGTTTAGGCTTGTGCTTATAGATAATGAGATATTTTTGTTATTGTAGAGTCCTTTTTGTTTTTAATTTAGTCCTATTATCTAATCATTAGAAAAAACTCGAAAAACCTAGTATGCTTTATGCTGTACATATTTTTTGAATACAAATGCACTACTATTATGCCAAAATAGTTCGAAGTTGATTGATATAAAGACATATTGAATGGAAGCAGTTTGATAACCATTGATATTTTACTCAGTTTAGACAACCCTGTAATCTGATCGATGAATCTTGTTTTATTGGACTGATTTAGGTGAACTGTGAGACAGACTTTGTGGCCAGGAATGAGAAGTTCCAGGAATTGGTGTACCGCCTCACCACTGCCTGTCACGACAACCTACAGCAGGATACAAATAAGGTTCAAAATCAGAGGGACTTCCTTCCTTTATTTTGATTAGAACACTACTGCTCTTGTTTATGAGTTATTGTTGTAAGCATTTGTTAACCAACACTTTCAGGATGCTTTGTGTTTTTAGTTAGTGTTTTGATGTAGATTGTCAAGGATTATAGTCTGTACAGGAAGAAAGAGGATCCAAACTAATAGAGAGCAAATATATATCGAAATTGGAACACAAAGAGAAAAAATATTATGGTTACAAAATTTAAAGGGGGGAGGAGGAGTTGAGATAAAAAAAAGTTTCATATTTAAAAGATAAACTTCAACTACAGCTTTTTCTTATGTACAAATGCTACAGTTAAATATCGATCATTTGTGCCATGTCAGTTAGATATCTAATGCCTGACAATAGAAAATTTTCTGTGCTACAGTAAAATTCTTTGCTCTTTAAGCTATTGCTGCCACTTTAAGTATTACTGTAACTTCTCTTTTGGGAGATAGAATTATTATAATAAACTTTAAAACTTTGCTAATGTTTAACTCAGCATTGGGTTTTGTTAGTCAGTAGGACAACATTCCATTGAATGAAGTTCATGCTCAACTGAAAATGAAGTTCATGCTTATGGAGCTACAGTGAGTATTTTCAAAGATAGTGAACTTTTATAACTTTTCAGAAATTCCTACAACATGATGCTGTAAATGACTTGCCCTATGAGGACAAAAAAATGTCTGATGCCGTAGCTTTGGAGGTTGGTACCATTGGTGAAAACATGCGCCTACGCCGGGCTATATTCCTTCCTAAATTAGAGGGACAGTTTCTGAACTCGTATGTTCATAACTCAGGTGAGAACAAATCATGTACCAACTTTTTGTTATGCAAATATATTATTTTTATATTTATTATTTATTATTAGGGCCCCGCAAGGATTTGCGGGTGCCCTATAGTAATCACTCTGTCCGTCCGTCCTTCTGTCCGTCCGTCTGTCACTCTTCCGTCCACAAATTTCGTGTTTTTTTCTAATAACTTTTTTTATGGTTGCCCAATCAAGTTCTAATTTGGTATGGTAGTTCAGTAGGCAGAAATACATATTTTGATGCTAAGTTTGGTTCTCTATGTCTTCTGGTTTGGAGCTGGGGTGGTGGGGTAGATTCCTAACTATGCATAAGAATGAATGGGCAAAGAGAGATAACTGCTGAGAATGAATGGGCAAAGAGAGATAACTGCTGAGAATGTTACCATTGTATACATGGAAGGCTGTGCAATATTTGTCCTTTGGGATTAATTAACCTTCCACACTATTTTATTTTTTAATTATTTATTTCATTTTTTTTCTACCTTAATGCTGTTAATTTTAACAGGTAATCAGATAATAACCCCATTCTGTCATTTCTGAAAAAAAAATCTTATTGTAAATTTAGAAGAAAAGGATGAGAGAGCAGAACAATTAATCCCCTGGGATTAATTATCTTGCCTGCTGCAGAAAATTTAGAGGCTTATCTCTATCTGTCATATCGAGATTAATGAACACCTTTGTCTGCACTGATGTTTGTTTTGAAGCAAATTAAACTCTCATTCCATGAGCTGCACCCTAATAGTTTTACCGCTGTTTAAAGGATGGTATTTGATAAAGAATATATTTCATTCTAGTCCAAATACTGAGATTAATTATCTTGCCTGTTTCAGAAAATCTAAGGTCCATCTTTATCTGTTCTATGTATTACTGTACACATGTGTCTGCAAGTGATTTTTGTTTGAAGTTGAGGCAAAGCCTAGGTTTTTTTAACAAATTTTATTTCATCCAATGTTAACCTCCTTTATCCCATGGATATGACTCATTGGATATTTTTTTGATATCCCACAGTTGTGACTTTACAACGGGATTTGCATAGGCATAATGAAGTAAAATAATGTAGAGTTTTATAAACAGTGTAAACATTGATTGTGGTGTATAAAACATGGGATAAATAGAATCTCATATGATTTGTAGTATAATATGATTTTTATCCAACTTGTGTGTTTTATCTCCTCACTAAGGCTCAAGAAAAAAACACTTTAATTGTTGGATGAAAATCATATCCAACTCCAAATCATGAGATCCTATTATTGCAGTTCTTTACATCTTATGCTGGGCATTTATTTTTCATCGTTGTTAATATAAAGAGGATGGAATTCAAAGTTCTTTTCACTTCTCTATAGTTATTGTCATAGCGGGGCCCTTCCTGACTGGTCAGTTTTCTAGTTTATATTATTTTTATATTTTTATAGAAAAAGTCATAAAATGTATCAAAATATGACTTATATTACACAAGTAGTAATTTAAATGATTCGATGTTGTCAATTTTTCATGCTTTATATGTACAAGAGCGGTTAAAAATTATTGTGTTCCAAAATTTGGAAATACGGTAATCTTAATATTTGGAGCTATAAGAATTAATAATAATGGTGCAGAATGAATGTTTTTTGTTTATTCTTGTCAAGAGTTTCAAATTTGAAAGAAAAAATGTGTTAAACTGAGGTCGCAATGATCTTTTCAGAGCGTTTTAGAGTAAATTTCTAAATATTGTTTTAAGCCAGAGTCATTAATGAATACTAACACTACATGTATATAAAATCCTGTTGTACAATTGCACTGGACAAATGCACATTTTCTAATGTAAAAGCCAAATTCTATGATCTTTAAAATTTCCAGAGTTGAGAGTTATCAAACCTTGCTAAGGAATGAACATTGTTCACTCCTATCTGAGTACCATAATGTAGTTGCTAACTGTATCAAAGAGGCACAACTTGTGAGGGATTAGTTGGAAATTGTAAACCTCTAAGACATCAACAAGTTTTACTAGCATTAAAAACGTTCTCATATATTTCTTCCTTGTAGACAAGAAGGTGGTTATTAATGACTGTCACCTGGGAAGGTTTGGGACTCTACTGAGTGTACAGCATACATCAGGAACAGATTCAGAGGAGTCCATAGAAACAGTCACCAAAGGTCTCTGCCAACATATAATTGCTTCTTCTCCCTTAAGTATAGGAAACCCAGCGGACAAGCCTTCTACCAACACACAGGAAGAGACCCAGCTTCTGTTCCAGGAGTACGCGCTGGACGAGGAAGTGACAGTGAAGGAAATTTTGGACGAGAACGACCTGACAGTGACCGACTTTGTTAGATTTGAGTGTGGGGAATTACTACCAGAGGAAAAAGATTGAATAATTTTTCCGTTGATTATTATACTCAGTTTGGAATTATTTTTATGAATTGTAACAGAACATCAGGAATGGATTATGAGGTTTCTTGTTATTTGTCCTTTGACTATTATGCGAGTACTGATACTAATGTATATAATCCAATTATCATTAGTACATGTACTTAACTGGTAAAACCTCAGTCAATTTTGATTTAGTTTAGCTGCTCTAAATCAATTTTTAATCAGAGATTGAACCTGTTTTGTGGAGGTGTTATCTTCTACTAGTCCTGGGTTGTATTTACTGTATGTCTAAAGCTATATATTCTATAATAATTGTGTATTAATATACATGTAGTGGTAAATGTGTCTGATTTCCAACACTCTTACTAGTTATACAGCATGTAAAGCTTTGTTAAATTGGAGTAGTTATTCCTACTGCAGCTTCAGACAAGCAGTATATTGCTTTGAATGAGTTTGGTTTGAAAAAAGGACTATAAATAATTTATGAAAATTTTATAGGAATTTTGTAGCTGGGTTTCATATTCATCCGATTTGAGTCATAATGCTGTGAAACCTGTCCAAATGGTGTAAAAATCTATAGCTCATATTATTAGTTTAACAATTTCATTGTTTCTTCAGTTCAAACAATTTTATGACAGCAATTTCAATGCATTTGAAATAAAAAATGTATCATTTAATAATAATGTAACAATTCATGATTACATGTTATTTGAAACTGAATTGTATCGTATCTCATGTGTTGATTCATGGACAAAACACAATCATGACATAAAATTGGTGTTTTAATTAATAATTAATTGACATTGTACTAGATAATAAACTGATGCAGTGAACATGCTGGATTTATGTAGTGAATTATGCCTATGCATCTGAGAGTAAGACAAGGTTTATCTTTGTTCAGATTATGATGTAACAAGAACCACAGATGTCTTGTTGACAACCTCAGCACCAAAACAACTTCCGTTTCTCTGGTCGCACTGGTCCACGGCGAGGAAGGAACAAGTTGGTAGCAGGAGCTTTCATACCTCCTCAGTGCGAGATAAAAACCTTACGCACACTGACAGTAGCGGCAAAGCAAAAATGGTTGATGTCGGCGACAAAGAAAACTCGGTCAGAACTGCAGTGGCCTGTGCATCTATTTATTTGGGAGAAGAGGCGTTCTATTTAGTCGATGCAAACAAAACCAAGAAAGGGGATGTTCTCTCTGTGGCTCAGTTAGCAGGGATAATGGCTGCCAAGAAAACTGGAGAGCTAGTGCCACTATGTCATAACATTGGACTGAGTAAAGTATCAGTGGACCTGACACTGTACAAACACAACTACTCTGTTTATATTGAATGTGAGGCTAAAACTGTAGGAAAGACTGGGGTAGAGATGGAGGCCATTACTGGTGCCTCTATGGCAGCTATCACAGTATATGATATGTGTAAGGCTGTCAATAGGGAAATGGTGATATCTAACATAAGGTTGCTTAGTAAGAAAGGGGGGGAAAGTGGAGAGTACCAGTTTGTTCCTGAATAAAATCTTCTTACTCTAAAAAACAAATTGGTTATTAGTCATTGACGGAGAGGCGGCAATAAAAGCGTGTTGTTTGCTGAAAAATTGAATAACGCACGTTAGCGTTGTCTGAATAAAAGCGAAATCATAAAAATATACTATTCAAAGCATATTTTTATTCATGGTATTTTATTTTAAAAGTATAGAGAATCGGATTAAACGGTGTCGGCTCGATAAGGCTGTCCTACAACCGTTTTTAACCGGTATAGCAGCAAACGGTTAACCGTTGGTGCTTAAGCGAAATAGAGAACGATTTTTTTTTCGTGGTAATCAAAATGCAAGTTTTATTTATGTTGAAATCCATGATATTTTCTGAACAAAACTAAATGTTGTTTATAGTGTTCCATGAACCTAAGAACTAGGTTACGGAAGTGTATTAGTGCCCACTGAGAAACTTATCGTAATATCAAAAAGACTATTAAAGTTGTGATCTCAAGATTAACGTTGGAAATCCAAGATTAAAGTACGACATTCCAACTTTAAAGTAAGAATGGGTTAAAAAAAAATTCAAAAACGTTGCACCAATACGCTTTCGTACTACGTATGGGAATACAATATGAATATGTGTCAACATATAGTAGTAAAGCAGCCACTAAAACTGTTGGCGCTCAAGTGACGCGAATGATCGCAATTTTTACGCAATGGTAATCAACTACGCTTGCGCGGAAATCTATCTGGGAATGACGCATCTCCAGAGTTTGAGCGAATTATAATCCGTTTTATTGCGTTCTCACAGCGACCACAACAAGCTTTACTACGGTTAACGGGCTCCTTTGTCGTCACTATCGCGTCTATTAGCGTTGTCAACGCGCTGGAATCACCGTGTTGCGTTGTTAGCTCTGCCGTTGCTCGTCACGATGAACGAATTAGCAACTGACAAAAAATTCCCGTTTTTATATCCTATAGAAAGGACCATATTGTGCGCGCAGTAAGCGCTTTGTACACACCGTGAAGCGTAAGATGACAACTTCTAACATGTGATGAACGCACGGTCGGAGCTCAGTCAATCGCCGTCTAGAATTACATGGAAACCCAGAATCATGCCAGGACGCCGTAACATTTTCATTGCGTTAAAAAAATCAAATAAAACTGCACAATTTTACTGCGACACCACTGCGGTTTAAAAATTATAGCAAGTTCTGATTGCTCTTTGCAGCAGGAGTGTAAAGGGCTTTTAGCAATCGCTGTACATACTCGTACATTTTAAAAGTTCATGGGGATAGATTTGAATATCTTAAGTGTTGTGAAATGTGCGCAAGAAATTTACATAATAACCATATGAAATACCTGTGCCATATTTTAGATATCTTTTGATGTGATATTCATGACAGCTCAAAAAAGGAATGAACTGTAAGGGTGATTGTAAAGACATTGAGAAAACGGTTACTCTTGATTTGTTTTGTAAAACAAAATGCGTGCATTGTAGGTCTGTTACAAAAAGGAGTCGAAACATTGTTCTAAGCGTAAACAATCTTCGGTTCCGACTTTTACACATTTTCCAGAATCAAAATATGAGGATGTGCGAAGAGTAGTGGATGAAAAGAGAATACCATGATGGCCTTTGTTTCTAAAGTCTAATCAAAAAATCGTTTGGAGAAAAAGGGTGATATATAGATGGCATGGTAAGGTTGGGGCAATACTTTAATTATCTCCCCTTTTTCAAATTATTTTTATTTAACCCCATCAACCGCACAGGTTAAATCTAGTACATACATAACAACAATACAAGTAAGGTTGTATTGTAATACATCCTTCTGTCTATGAAGCTGCACATTTCTAAGGTAGAGGATATATAGAGCATGCGTACGGATTGGCTTTCTGTTCAGTAACCATCAGCTTTAGATTAATGATTCATAATACACCGGTATGTTTCAATCTAGAGGTTTAATTGGTTTTTTACTGTCCATTTATGTATTTTTGGAAATAAATGGAAACGAGTCTTTTGGGGGAGATTAAACATACAGTTGATGAATACAACTGCATATTAACAGGCTATTAGTTATGCACGTTGCGCACGAGTAGACTAATTTTGTTGGATTGAAAGGGGAAGGGGGGGGGTCTAAGGTACCTTAGATGGTGAGAAAATTAGCACTGATACTTTAACTTAAAGTTAACATGATCCTTATCAAAACATTTGTAACTTATGCATAAACTGGCGAGGAAAAAAGCCACTGCATGTATTCCTTTGCTGAGGACAGTATCGTAATGTATACATATAGTCAGTGTTTGTTTCATTGCAACCAAGAAGTAATCAAAGTACTGAAGAACTGACGGGAGTTGATTTTGTCGATGTTTATTTATTTTAAAATCAATGATATGTTATTTTGTATGACAAGTACATGTATATTCTAATTTGAATTACGCACATTTTTATAATATGAATTTTTGGACTTTTTCGACAAGAATGTCGAGAAACCCCGATATGAATAATGTTAAATAATATTTAAAGATAAAATTAATTCAATCAAACTATGTATCAGTGATAGAAATATTTCTCGAAAATTATATGGATCCAAGCAATATTGAACTCTGTTCTCGTTCAACCAAACGCTCGGCTGACACCGTAAATCTCCGACAAGGATTTACGGAGAAAGCCGAGCGTCGAGTTGATCGAGACTATATTGAACTCTGGCGTTGGAATACATACCTGTACGACTACAAAAAATATTTAAATTGTTCGTACCATTTAAAATCTGACTATTTTCAAGGTGTTTATAAATAAGTTTCCTTGAAAAACAATGCTTTAGCATACATTACATAGAATTCACCAATTATTTTCAAGAACTAAGTCTTGTCAGCAGCAATGATTTGTGCTGAGGTCCAAACACTGTTTCACTTTCGGTTTGTCTGAGTAACTGCATAGGAGAGTTGATTAAAATCAACTCCCAAAAATTGCCCCTCGGAATGAACTAAGACCAGAATCACAGTCAAGCGACAGCATGTTCACACCAGCACTAGGGTCCTGGAACCAATATCTTACATATATTCATATCATGTAATAATGCATTTGACAAGTTATTGTATCCACCATTATGGGATAGAAAGAAAATCAATGGATGTCCAAAATGGAAATCATTGTTTTATTCAGCAATTATTCCGTAGAATATAAAAACATTTACAAAAACACGCAAAAAACACATCACAAATTAAGTGTATGCATATGCTATGAGTAAATCTGTTATTAAAAATATTTATGTTTCAAGTCGAGATTTTCCATCTGTTTGTTGCCTGATATATAATTTAAGCATTTAGCGTAACTTGAATATTCGATGTACGTAGAATATTCAATGTACCGAGGTTAATCTATAAATCTACTGAGTATTTTTTTTTTTACAATCAAAGGCTGTATCATCATATTATAATTACAATTTTTCCTACAATTTCATGAACATTATGTTCCCGAAGACCAACGCTATTTGACGATGATGTCATCAAAGCATGGTCATCTGTAGACGACGAACATTGTATCAACGCATTTTATAACTCCTTGTCATTATGGTACATGTAATACAAATTAAAAAAAAACAACCGGTTAACGTTTTTTTTTAAACCTTTGATTTTATGAAATACTTGAAAAATAATAATTTGGAAGTTAACAGTTCAGTCAGAGGCGAAAATACTGTTTTACGACCGGCATTTTCATTGAGTCACTTAAAATCAAGATGTCGGACACCTTGTAAAACTGTTGATTTTATTTGTCGTACTTGCGTCAGAGGGCTCTCCCCAGACACAGTGGTCATTGTGTCGGTGACCCGTTATCATTAGCCGCGACATAATTACACGTGTAAAGTTTCCTTGTCATAGCAGGTCATGCACAGGTACAGTTAATAAAGTAAAACATGTTATAATTACGCAATAACAAGACTGAGTCTACGCGAGGCACAACAAGGGGAAATATATATACATATATAATATTTTTATTAATATAATATTGTATATAAATACACATTTTAAAAAACCAAAAACATTGTTCCTTCTTCATTTTAAAATCCAACTTGATCATACCTTAGCTTTGACTAATAGTGGACCGAAAGAGCAAAATGGTTTGGAACGCAAAAAGGTATAGCAGAGGTACCATTACCCATATGGGGCCAGGGTTTATAAACGAATGACATTTCCTCGGAGGTCGCTTTTCTGGTCTGTCTGCCCTATAGTAAATATGACTTTTTCAGTGTTTGTACTGTGTAGTTTATTGGGAACAGCCCTTAGTCAAATGCCAAGTCAAGGGCTTATTGGAAATAATGGACAATCGTTTGGAATGGGCATGCCTGGGTTTGGGCCTATGAGCGGATTCATTGATTTCGATATCGATCACCCATTGTCGGACGTGGACAGCTCAGTTCTTGCCCAACGTTTTATGAACCAGGGATCCTCCTCGGGGTTTCTAGGACAAGAAATGGTTGGACCGTCATTTGGAGCACAACAGAGTAGTGCAGGACAACAACAGGGATTTTCAGGACAACAAGGATTTTCTGGACAACAAGGATTTTCAGGACAACAGCAATCTTTTGACGGGCATCAAGGGTTTTCCGGATCAGTTTCTGTGGGTTCTTCAGCGTCTAGCAGAGGTCAAATCAGCTTGAACCCAAGAGCTGACACGAACTCTAGAGATTCATTTTTGACATCATTCCGAGGACAAAACTCAGGCTCTCAGGCACTCTCAGATATTGTAGGAAGATCTTCGACTAGAACACTTGGCAGGAGCGGAGGTGTCAGCCAGCCCCAGTTCTCTAACAGAGGATCTCGTCTCCAAACCACTCGACTGAACATACGCCAACAGCCACAAAGGTCTGTCGTCGACTCCAGGAGGAGTGGATTCGGCTCACGAAACCTCGGAGCATCATCTCGGAGAGTCTCTCTAGGATCTCGTGGCATTCACCAAAGAGGGCTGATCGCATGAGCCAAAACTCCACGATCCACGTGATAGTCAGAGATAAAGTATATAATTTTTTTGTAACCCAAGTATGTCTTAGCCATTTTTAACTGAGACATTCAAGTTTCTCACGAATGACAGAGCTGAGGAAAACATGTTTTCTCACACACTATTTGTGCAAAATTTGCCGAAGGACGAGGGGCGTTTACATGTACATATGTGTTTTACAGATTTGAGTTCCTTCGGGACTGATTTCCAATCGTTTTAACTGCTTTAGAAATGAACGTGTACTTAATTATTAATTATACAAGCTGAATATGATTAACTAGTTATTTGAAACTGGTGATCTTTAATGCAATCAGTCGATTGATTTCTTTGTACTAAGTGTTGCGTGCTCGCATGTGTGATTGCCATATTTATTTTTGTAGAAACGAAATAGCCTTGTGATTATTTATTAGTTTATTTATATGCTATATTTTATCATGCTTGTTTTAAAGCTTAATAATCATATAATTAAAACAAACAAAAATTTTTTGTGGTCTTTTATAAAAAGCAAAGTTTAAGTAAGGGGATGTTGTTTTGTCTAATAGACACCAATGGGGATAGTAATGAATTAATCATTGCCGAAATAATTCAACTTTAATGTTTATTCTTTGTGTTGCGAGTTCTTATGCAGCGATACTTATGCTATTAAATAGTATGTTTATTTTAAATTATCTGGACATACATGTAGATCATCGTTAGAAAATACCGACTTTTTATCAAAACAAATATTTATTATATTTTGTTTTTATGTCTTTAAAATGTATAATTGTATATCATAAAAGAATTAAAATACACTGGTTGTAAAGCTGTCATTTTGTGATCATTGAGAGAGAGAGAGAGAGAGAGAGAGAGAGAGAGAGAGAGAGAGAGAGAGAGAGAGAGAGAGAGAGAGAGAGAATGTTATTCATATTTTTTCAAATCTATCTAGAAGCTGTCTGACTGAAGATCAATTATGAATCATTATCGACGTCCTATACCAAAATTGAATTCTTAAGCGACAAGATTCTACAGTTTTTAGTTAATGAAATAATTAACATTTACACAATGATTTTTTTCTTCAGAAAATGTAGTTAAATGCACATTCATAATTTCATTAAAGGGGTTTTCCCCTATTAAAATGAAACTCAAATAGAGCTAAAATTTCGAATATATATTTAGGCGGGTAAAGTATGTAAGAAAATCCGAAAACGATTAGAGAACTTCTTCAGTCTGTGTATGAACACTTTTGGTATCATAAGGGATTTATGTATACGAATAACGTCTTCATAAACATAGGAAAGGGTAACTGTCCTAAATTCTTGTTTTTTTTATCGCTTAATCATTGAAAGGAAAAATTGTGAATTGAAGAATTAACAATTTTTGCCTTTAGTTTGTATATAGTATAATGAATTAGATTTTATTTATTCTACATGTATCAGGGCAATGTTCGAGGGATATTGAAAAATGTAGACATAACACCATGGCGTACTGATGGACCCGATACTAAATAAACTATTATACAGTTGTGTTCTCTGTTTCCATTTTCTTTCTGACGAAAACTAAATTCCCTAGGAAAAAAAGGAATAAAAACCATAAATCGCTGAACATAGAGATTTAATTTGGAAATCAGATAGAAAATGTCTCAAAGGATGCTTGCAAGCAAAATGAATACATATAGCTTTTATGGATATTTGTCATGCTTAATTATTCAGATCCCTGTTGGCCCTGGCGTCTCGCAGGGTGTCAAAATGTTGTTATAAATGAATAAATCGGGACCTGGTTAGCTTACAATTCAGATATCTATTGACAAAGCATTTGCATAAGAGTTCTGCGGGGAGGGGTCGGGGGCCCAATACCTTAAAGCTATATCTCCAATAAATAAGCCCGGGGGAGGTCTTTTTAAATAGCAATTAAATCTGCTTTCTGATTTTTCCTTAATTTTTTAATAGATCGAAGCCGACAATTTTTTATACACATAAAAGCATGCTGGAAGGGTTTCGTATTGAAGTCATGGGGGATTTTTCAACGATATTGTTAATCTGAATAAATCAGGATTTTGTGCTATTTCTTCCTTGATGAATTGTTCCTTCTTCTAATAAATATTTGTATAAGATTCACAATCGCTTTGATCGCATCGTTTCGTTTTGATATTTAACTCCCAGGGATATTGCTAGACTAATCATAATATTCATAGTTCATTCCATTTTCAAGAGTTTGAAGCCCTTTTGTTAATGCCTACTCTGTGTAATAAAAATAAACACAAAATACCGTAATATTTATAAGTTTGAAGCGAAAATCATCGAATGGAAAAAGTAATGATGTCTTCTATATAGTATATAACACTAAAAAAATCAGAAGAAAGACATACCAAAAAAAAAACCAAACATCCAAAAACCTGGATTTCAAAATCGGCGTTAGGAAAAGGTATCTACCTACTAGTATACATGTACATGTATGACTAAAAAAAAATATAAAATGCACCAATAGAAGAAATAATGTTTGAAAATCAGTACATTTTGCTTACTCATAATTTCTAGCTACACTGACTAGCATCTGTATCTTGGACCAAATATTATGGTGAACTATTGAACTGTTTCTCTTATAAATGTTGCATTTATTTCAGGATTAAACAGGAAACATATCCCTGTGATTTAGGATTTGGTTAATCATGATGACTTCACTCGGTTTTGTGGTTGGTTTCTAGGTGCCGCCGGAGATCGACCTTTCTCTGGAAATTTCGGCCACATCTGTCGCACCGGAAAGGCTTAAATCCCGTGTGTTTTCGGCTGTGTGTGATAAGGTTGGATGACTGACTAAAGGCCTTTCCACACACGTTACATTTGTGGGGCTTTTCACCTGTAAAACAAAATACCAATAATCTAACGATCATAAGTCGAAAAACTGTCTTTTTGCATATTGATTATACAATATACAATAGATACTGTACATAATATCTTAAAGTCTTGAAAGTGAACCAAATGTTGAATTGAACATTAAGTACATCCTGTATAAACACAGTTAAAAATTAAATATTTATTATATTACTTTCCACGTCTTTTATCTATGAGCATTTTATAGATATTTTGTATGAAAAATATGAATTTTTGTCTTTTTCTAAACACTATTGTTTTTATGAAAATTATAATTTCGCTTTGATTTGCGATGATATATATTTTTTTCAACATTTAATTAAGGGATGTCTTTTATACCATTGAATTGATAGGCATGTTCATCGTCGTTTGATAAAGCTTAATACATGTTTGGCGTTAATAAAATTTCAAGGCAGGATGGAGTACAATAGTGCTACCTGTGTGGATAAAGGTGTGCTTCTTCATGTCTGACTTTTGGTGAAATCTTTTGCCGCAATACTGGCACGGATATGGCCTAGTATCGCTGTGTATCAACATGTGTGTGTTTAAGGTAGACGATCTTTTGAACGCCTTGCCGCATTCTGGACACCGAAACGCTCGGTGGAAATCAGTCATGTCCTGTAGAGTGGAATCCAACAGCATTTGTCGCTCTGTCCAAGAGGGAGATGGCTGAGACGAATCATCGTCTGTTTCCAAGACAGGCTGAGAAATGGAATTCTGGGAACGGAAGTCAAGAAATGGGGTCAGAAGGTGACACCGGAAGCAGTTACAGTAGTCAGATACTCGCCCATCGGATTCGAATAGGAACAACTGTTTTGGAATCGAGTGAAGTAATTCCGAACAAGTTCGGTAATCAAGCTGGTGATTTCTTCTTTCCAGTGTTGTTAAGTAATGACGAAATAAGGTATGGAAGGTCAATCCTTTCGTATCTGCAATTCGTAAAATATAACTTGGTAAAATCATGTGTTCTAAGTTAGATAAATATGAGAGGTTATTAAATTCAACTGCAGTGTTAGGTTCCGATATTATCAATATCAAATTTTAAAGAATATTTCCCTTGCCCTTCATTTTTCAGAAATTTAATAAAAGGAGAGACACGAATGCACAATGAAATGGAATCAACACGCTACTGCTATCGGATTTGACACCACCGATTGAAAATATTCGATTTGCATGTTTGGGGTACAACAATCGCTGACCGTCTAGTAACAATCCGGTCCTAAGAGAAATACCAGCAAGATTTACCATAGCTGAAAAAGGAGCCGTTGTGATTGTATCACCCTTTCCAACGATCGGCGCAGCGGCCAAACTACAGCGAATCTCGCCGCCAGGGGATTCCAAATCTCGCGCAGTTATTACCCAGGTGACCGGAAGTTTATCGAAAGTAGACAACATTAACGGGAACCGTGATGTAACGTTCCGAAGGAGATGTTGTCATTACAGGCATTCATTGTTATAACTGTCATATCTAACGATAAGGTTATACAACGATGCAGGACTGGTATAACTCCAAGGGGCCATGCAGGGCTAATTAAGTTCCCAATTAAGCAAAAAACGCGAGAAATGATGGTGAGCAACACGAAAGCCGAAGATAGATCTTCAGCGGTAGAACATTCGAATGGCCACCCCGGGAATGTTTAATTATTTACTGCAATAAAAAATGATTGAACCCCTCTGTCTGTTAGGTTTTGGTTCTTTGATATCTTTAATAAATTTTGTTTCATCAGCATAACTTAACAACCCAGGATGAAAATATTGATATCGTCTGACATTTGATGCGCACAATCAGCGCCACCAATCTTTTTCTTAAGCCCGAATTCATGTACATCATATTTCCATGATTTATTTTGGATGTAATAATTGATAAAAAAATCAGACTATTTCTATATCACGGTTATTTTTCTAACTATAGTAAGAGATTTGTTTGAATTATATATGTGGTAGTTGATGCCAAATTTTTAAGTTAAATAAATTTGAAAAGATTCACGTGCAGTTAAAAGTGGGCTACAAAATGTTCATAAAAATGTTTTTAAAGCAATAAGTGCATATTTAATTTAGTACTATGAATTTTGATAAAAACTATTGTAAAATTATCAGAGACTGAACTAAAATGACACGAATGCCTTCATTAAAATCATAAAGAAATAAGGTAAAAACATAATCTGATTTTTAAGTTTTAATGTAAAATAGTTTATTTTTTGGTAAGGATTAAAGTATATGAAATCCTTTTAATTTGCTATTATGGCGTTGTTTGAGGAGTTATAGTTTTAATTTGCTATTATGGCGTTGTTTAGGAGTTAAGGCGAGAGTCACTGAATTACCGTCATGTGTCGCCGTATCTGTTTTGTCTTCTTGTTCTTTGGCTTCTTCTGAAAATTAAAAAAAAAACAAACAAATTTTTAACATAGATGACATACACAGTCACTGTGTTTAACAATAAGATGTGATGAGTAGTGCTTTTTTTTTTTTTTTTTTTTTTTTTATCAAACTACGTATGTAGTTAGAATCTGACAACAATGCAATGATTCGGTCTGGTAGATGCTTGCCTGATGCTTTCTTTTTTGAATTGCAATTCATCCATTCAAAATTAAACACATATTCCTATAGAAACAATTAGAATTGCTTCATTCCTCGGCATTTGTATTGTTTGTCGGTCACAGCTAGTGTTTTTAATGACTTTGCAACATTTCGGAAAGATAAATGCATTTGGCTGCTTTATTTTCACCAAAAATAAAAGAAAAAAGATGAAAAGGCATATATTCATACAAAAGTCATGGTTTGTTTTCAGAAGAAAGCTGTGTAAGGAAGTGATTTATCGAGAGAGAAAAGCCTGCTCTTAAATAAACAAACTATGTCGTGACTTTAACGGTATCCCCGAGGGATTACCAATGGAGAAAGACCTCTATTGAATTCTACAGGAAACAACGCTATATAAATTAAATATTAACCATTGCGATAATTCATATGTGAAAAAAGAACTGGAATCATGTTTTATTCAAAGTGAACTCTCTTCAAAAGGGCCACTGGAGAATGGTTTATAATTGCAGATTTGTTTGTTACAGATTCCATTTCTAATTGCATGATGGGCAATTTGTGTTAAAACAAAATGCCTTCATGTATAATTATGCACCGACTGATTCGCTTCAATTAACATCAACACTCTAAACTATCTGAGATTAATGTAAATACCACATTAAAGTAAATGTTTTGAAAAACTCAAATTCTATTTCTGCATAAACATATAATTCGAGTTTAATTTCAGTAGCACGAAAACGTGATAATCTTTTAATGAATACATCACATAGAAAAAGCTTCTAGATGGTCCATTACTAATTGATACGTTAATAGGCAACACTCTCTTATTAATAAGTAGTGTGCATTTAACAGATTTTAAGCGGAATAAAATTATCAAAAGTATTGCATTGTAATGTACTGAAGAATGTATATCAGGTGTCCCGGGAATTAAACGCCATCACCAGGGCATTTATTGTTGCGATAATTACATTATTCTACTTTCCACTTTCGTATGTCAGCAATTTCTTGTTTGTCAATGCACATTACGATATTTATGATTTTTAGGGCTATATTTTTGTAATACTTTTTATTCAATCGATGCCAAAATACATATTACATCGAGTTAAATCAATCACTACAAGACAAAATTGAAATCTTACATCTTTATCTTAGAAATATGAAAAGAGCCATTAAAGAAAACTATGCGCCGTTTTAATCATGGCTTTTGTGCCCTATACAACAAAAAGAAATGTAATCAAAAGCCCTTAAGCTATCTTTAATTGATTTGCAACAAATATTTTTACGTTAAAACCCGTGTTTATTAAAACTAACGTGTTCATTAAAAATTAACTATTCGGTGAACTCGCCAAGACCAGCTCCGTCACTATGATGTAAACTTACATAACTAAACAACATATCGTTTATTCATAGGAAAGAACTGAATTTCAGCCGTCGGAATAGTAAATATTTTATGAAACAAACACTAGGTTCTCCTCACTGCTGATCATTTCACTTTATGTATTGTGTAATATGATCACATACAAACATATAGCAGATTTCGTTGCAATCTGAACAAGATTTGGCAATGTAAACGGACTTTCTCACCAGCAGATCGCAGAGTATAGAGATATAATGAATTCTGATATATAAATATATAGAGAGAAATGAATTCTGAGTAGTTTTAGCCCGATACAAGTAAACTAAGAACAAATTAAATTTGTAAATTGTTATATGAATCATTCATATAAACAAACAAAAAACCCAATAAAAACAACAACAAAAAACCATACAAAGCAACAGCAAAACGCGTTTAAAGGCTTATTTATTAGGAACAAAATTTGCATTGTATTCGTATAAGTATCTGAAAATGAAATATAGAATTAAGTGAAAATGTTATTTAAGAAATTTTGAAACACCTCTTTCGAAATATGCTCTCTACCTAGATTGCTAAATTTACAAGGACTATTGGTTTTCCCCATGTAGAAAATATGATCGTTCGTGCCTGGACTTTCTTCTTTGATCTTTGTAATAAACATTTAAAATATACAACCACAATTTCAATCTCGACACATCTATTCGGATCACCATAATAATACTTTTTAATTTTAATAAATATACCTACAGAAAAATTACGCAATTGTACATGTATTTATTTCTTTGGTTGTCCTACCAAATATACAAACCAATTAACAGTTACTTTAAAAGATTTTTATAAGAAAATATTTAAAATTATTTTGTATCCATCGTTTCAGTAATGAGTTTTTCTGGTTAACCTATAAATTCTTTTAAACAGAATAACTTTTGGAACCATATTTAAATTATCTTACTATGATCAACGGAAGCTAGATTTGTTTCTTCATTAAGGATGTAAAAAAATTTGTTAGAGTAGAATACAGTTAAACATTTTTATCAAACATCAAAGAAGTTATTAAAAAGGATAAGAACATACCTATGGCGATGGCTGTGCGCACCTCTTTTTCTCGACTCTCTCTCGAAGGAATCCATCTTTTGGAATTTTTTACCATAAAAGATTTCGGCATTTTTTAAAAATAAATAATTAGAAAACCGATATACACTTGTTGAAATCGTAAATCTGCAAACCGAAACGGTCTGGAAGCAAATGATTCAATGCGCTAGGAAGCTCCACCTATAGGCCAAATCTGGAATCAATGAGGGACCGTTATTGCGAATAACAACGGTCTGTTTCGCATGATTTGTTAGCATCTGGGATGGTGAATTCACGGGGGACACCGAACAAAGTTGGCAGACATCGGATCAACTCGACTTGTAATCAAGTAAGCCTGGCAAGATATGGACATAATAGATACGTGATTTGCTTTTGCAAAACAAATCCAACGAACTATTTATCAATTATTAATGATAGTTTGGCTAATATGCCAAAAAGGTCGCGTTCTACATGTTTCGAGTACGTAAGTTTTTTTCAATAAAACCTTTTAACGAATCTATAGCTGATTCCTACTTTTCAATAAATAAATAAAATGTCATAAACTAAAACGGAGCAACTGAGCCCAGTTTATAAATTATCCATCAAATATTTTATCAAGGTACATGTATTTTGTATTAGAAAGTATAAATAAATCAAAGCATCACATCGACAAGCGTGTTCGATTTCGAAGCAACATTTCTATAGAGTTTGGATTCGACAATGGAATAACGAGTTTGCTTGAAATGTGAGATTCTATGTGCTATATATTACCTGGGACCCGTTTCTCAAAAAGGCCTACGTCCAGGCGTGAGCTTTGTATCAACCTCTAATGATAAAACGCCGATTAATGATTCAAATATCATTAAGCGTTGCAATTGCAACCCCTATATAATGCTATAAATTCTTGCATTAACAGTTGACAATATCAACCACTAATGATAAATCGCCGCCTATATAATGATACAATTTTATCATTAAGCCTCGCAAATGCAAAGCAGACCTAACGCTTAGTGAAACAAGCAAAAAGCTACAAGGTCAACCCCTAATGATACAAACATTTATATCATTAAGCGTTGCAATTGCACTCTTATTGATATAATAATATAAATATGTGTAGAGCACTGATTTGCAATGAACGTACGACTTGTTGTGAATGTCTTTAATATCTATGGTGGTTATAATAAAAGTTAAGTAAACGTTATAAACACATATAGAACTCAATGAAAATCGCATTTTTTATCATTTATAGAACTCCCCCCCCCCCCCCCCCCCACCTAATAATACCGGTAATGTATTATGATGGTACTGTACATGTCTACATCCACGTGTATATGCGCCCTCTTTTGACTTAAGCTAAAATCTTTAGTAAAGATATATTGAGCATAACATTCTTTTAAAACAAATACAATGATGCATGAATGCCATTAAAATGCGTTAGTCTGATTAAAATATTAATATTGAAAAATATTTGAACAGTAATTCCATAAAACAATAATTTAAGTAGTAGAACATCTTTACGTAGAGATAGGTTAAAGCAGTTTTTTTTTATTTTATGAACCCAGGTTTTCAAAATAGCATTTTTTATCCCTAAGAGAATGATTAGAGATGTAATTATTTTATACCCGTTAAATGATAGCATCAGTGATATATTTAAACCCAATATGTATGTTTTAAACCTCTTTATCTAAAAATGCTGGGGAAAGTTACGAAAAGGCGATCTATAATATATATAACAAACTTGCTTTCATTTTCAAAATTACAGTAGAAATGAGTGTCATATTCAGAAGTAAAATATTGTCCCCAATATTGTCCCCAAGCCCTTTAATTTGAAATAAACTATATCAACAGACTTAATTTGTAATAAATGATTAGATTATATAAGTCTGACAAAGTCAGTTGGCATTCGATAAGGTCAAATCATGGCTAAAATAATTATCTAAATTCCGTTCCTCTACGATACGCTATACAATCTTGTATAGCGTATCGTAGAGGAGCAGAATTACAAGTCTAATTTTAATTAGATTGCAAAGCTATTAACTTTAAAACTGAGAGTAGCCCCCCCCCCTCCCCCTCCCCCTCCCATTTAAAAGATAAACTTCATTTTAAGAGACAGCCCTGATTGATAGCCAAAACATTTGTAAACTGGTTCATAGCATTAAATTGTTATCACTGTGTAATGCACTTTAAAATTTGCGGCATACTCTAAAACCTGGCCTGGCCTGGCTTGGCCCCATTGGCCTGGCCTGGCCTCATTTTTGGCCTCAAAATTGGTCTGGCCCCAAATTTTGGCCTGGCCTCAAAAATTGAAATTCAATATCAACCTTTTCTGTCCCCAATCTGCTACATTGAGGTCAGATTCATTGCCTATCCTGTCGTTTAACATTTCACATGTCTAATTTAATTAATGACATTTGTGAACGACTGCAACATTACATCCTTCGATAAATTGACTCAGTGATGTTCATTAATCATCACCTCCTGATTATAGAGTAGAGTTTCATGTATGTGTTGCCTGTATATTTAGTAAATAATTGTTCTCCAATGGGGAATTGTCATTATCAGAATTTGAACAAAGCAGAACATTTCGTGATTTTTGATGTTGGTTAGAATAAACAAATATTGGCCTCTTCCATTAATTTTTTCTCAAACAAGTCGTTGGTAAAAGAAGAGTTACATAGATATTGTCCGATACTGAGACCAGTTTGATCTAAATACATTGCAAAAACATGCCATGGTTATACAATGGGGCAAAATCACATTCTTAAGTTCTTAAGAATTTAAATCAGACTGAATAAAAATCTGTTAGAATTGATTACTCAACATACTTGTAGTTATAGATATATATTGTTAGTACTATATTTTCAATTGTAACTATTATTTTTAATAGACTATCACTTTAAGACACTAAAGCCATCAAAAGGAATGTTTAATGTGCATTGAAAATAAATCAATAAAAAAATCAATAAAAACATCAAATATGTAAAGAAAATATAAAAATAAATTTGAGGCCAACACTTTTGGAAGAGGCCAAATTTTGAGGCCAGGCCAAAATTTGGGGCCAAGCCAATTTTGAGGCCAAAAGTGAGGCCAGGCCAACTTTGAGGCCAGGCAAATGGGGCCATGCCAGGCCAGGCCAGGTTTTAGAGTATGCCAAAATTTGCAGTTTGTTTACATTACCTGTCAACACCGATCAAGTCCAAATTTCCCTACCCAGCAGATATTCAATATCAATCTTTTCTGTCGCTAATCCGCTACATTGGGGTCAGATTCATTGCCTATCCTATCATTTAACATTTCACACGGTCTAATTTAATTAATGGCATTTGTGAACAACTGCAACGTTGCATCCTCCGATAACTTGACTCAGCAATGATCATTAATCATCACCTCCTGTTTTCATGTATGTGTTGCTTGTATATTTAGGAAACAATGGGGAATTGTCATTATCAAAATTTGAACAAAGCAAAACATTGTGTGACCTTTGGTATTGGTTAGAACAAATATTTGCCTCTTCCAATATTTTTTTCTCAAACAAGTCGTTAGTAAAAGATGAGTTACATAGATTTTGTCTGATCCTGAGAGCAGTTTGATCTAAATACATTGCAAAGACATGCCATGGTTATACAATGGCAGGGCAAAAATCACATTTGTAAGTTCTTAAGAATTTCAAACAGGCTGAATAAAAATCAATTAGAATGGATTACTCAACATACCTTTAGTCAAAAATATACATTGTTAGTACTATATTTTCAATTGTACCTATTATTTACAAAAGACTACCACTATAAGACACAAAAGTCACCAAGTAAGATGTTCAATATGGATTGAAAATAAATCAATAAAAATCATCAAATATGTAAAGAAAAGATAAAAATAAATTTGAGGCCAAAAATTTTTGTAGAGGCCAAATTTGAGGCCAGGCAAATTTTTGAGGCCAGGCCAAAATTTGGGGCCAAGCCAATTTTGATGCCAAAAGTGAGGCCAGGCCAACTTTGAGGCCAGGCCAGGCCAATGGGGCCAAGCCAGGCCAGGCCGGGTTTTAGAGTATGCCACAAATGTTTTGGATATCAATCAGGTCAGTCTCTTAAAATGATGTTTAAATTTTAAATGGGAGATGGGAGTGGCAACTTAATCGCTTTAGTATTGGCAAAATCTATTCCTTATAATAAGTAAGGTCATCTTGTCATATATATATATTTACATGTATCTCACTATTACGAGCGACAACACATTCGAATTATTTCGAGATACAAGACACTATAAAACAAAAATTCTGTTTATCGGCGATGAAAGAGTAGACTCGATATTGTTCATGAATTATACTTGCATTGACAATTTTCCCCATCTACAAACTATTTGATATGAAATTGCATCACCCAGAATAAATGATGAAACCAGAATTATGAAAAGTTTACTCAACTGTTAGGCATTATAACCATGCTGAAGATAGCAGCCGATAACAGCAGCCATTAAGCCAGTAGAAGCTAACGGCAAATAAAGAAAATCATCAAAGTACTGAGAGTACTCGATCAGAAAAAATATTATACTTTATCATCGGCATGCTTTCATTAATATCAAGATGATTAATGCATCAATAATTTTTAGGAGCATTGACAACTTCGCAGGCAGTAAAGATCGCCTGGATAAGAAATATAAATGCGTCTTGTGATCAAAACCAAGGGAGATAAAAAACCCTCGAAACCACCTGGTGGTATCCGTTCAGCCCAAATTTGAGACCTGAAAATAATAGCCCTATAGATCTCCTGCACCGCCCTGTAATTCGTTTGATGTACACTTTAAAGAAAAGGGGATAACGGCCCACCATTTACCACAATATCGTTGTGAAAAGTTAAAAAAATGACAAAGTTCAAATGACCTAAATGGACACATTTAGATTGGTAAAGGACTAAGTGCGGTTTTATGCAATTTTTGCCCCCCAAAATCAAAGTTTTAGAAAGAGCTTTAAAATAAGGTGAAAGATAGTTAAAATCATATTGGAAATAAAGGTGTAAAAGGTTATCACCACAGTGACGTCATAATGTAGAAATGACGTCATGAATATTGCATTATGTTGATAAATTGATGTTTTGTAGCAAAATATGGGTGTTTTCCGATGGTTATTCGACTGGGAAACATCGAGCGCAGGCTTGCTCAAGTACCATTTTTTAGTATAATATGTATAACTATCTGAAGAAAAACATATGTTAAAATCGCACTTGAGCAGACCTGCGCTCTATACTTCCGAATGCAAAATATAGAGCAAAAATGAGAATATCTTCATTTGTTTGCAAATTTGCGGGAATTAGGTCATTTAGGTGACGTCATAGATAAACAGGGAGTGAGCAATGATGACTAAAATCATTATTAAAGTTATAGGCATCCTCTCTACAATGATTTGTGAAGATTTCATTTTTATACGATACTATTTAAAAATTGGCTGAAATCGGGGGGAGATATTTGACCATACCGCACTATGTCCTTTGCCGATGCAATTGTAAAATCGCGATAAAATAATTTATAAAAGTTTAGCAAGCTGTGCATAAGATTTGTTGACCAAAAATAGTTTTATATTTCATATTGCACGATTGTATCTGAAACAAAATGATTAAAGAATACCAAAAGACATTGTTTTCTACTCAGTTATCCCTAAGTACTAGAAATTAACAATGAAAAATGACATATTTGCACTTTATTTTCCATTCATAGTCTACCAAACTTCGTGACTGGAATTTGACCTAATAAAAATAGTGATAGATTATACAAACAGCTAAGATTAGATATAGAAACAAAGGAAACACATATCTAAGGTTATACAATTTTATATCACCTTAGCCGAAAGCTCAAATGAGTTTTTCTGATAAACATTTGTCTTCTTTTAATTTTGTCGTAGTCATCGTTGTTGTTGTCGTCGTTTTAAACTTTTTGAATTTACGTCTTCCCTTACAGAATCACTAGGTCAATTTTAACCAACTTTGCACAGATCACTTTTTACCTTTTTACCAAGAACCGGTTGAAACTTATGTGTAAACATCTCTATGTTGTTTTGATTCTAGTTTGTTCAAATCTTGGCCACCAAGGAGTAGGATGGGGCATCAACGGATGATCAATATTTTACATATTTGTAAAGTGTTGCACAAATGAGCGATGTGACCCCTGGGCCTCTAATTTCGTGAACTTGTGGTGTTTAAAAAATGGTAAAAAAGTAAAAAAGCTGTTGAAAAAAGTTTGGTTTCTTATATAAAATGTCTTTAAAAAGTCAATTTTGTGCTGAAATTTTTTTTATCAGATAGCCACCCCCCCCCCCAAAAAAAAACACGCATAAAAAAATAAATTTTGAAGATTAAATATAGAAGACTTTATCTTTACCATGCATAGCTTCATTCTGAAAGTGCATGAAACCCCCTCACATTGATTAAGAAAATAAAAACAAGATACGCGTGGACCACATCGCATACCTAAGTTCATAAAGCACTGGCAAGAACACGAAAATACACTGCTAAATAAAAGAATTACGTATATTATTCTATTTCAACACAAAACATGTAGGACACTGATCACGTGAATATCATTGTTTTGCTGCTTTGATTTGCTAACTCTGTTAAAATTACTGATTTGATTTTATGATGCTTTGATGTATTTTATCTATGACATCAAACATGATTTGTTAGATTCCACCGTACTTTACGGCTCTTAAGTAGTCATTGTCACAAATACTGTTTTAGAGAGACTGCAGTAATCGGGATTTATTTTATTTGCTCGTAACAGAGAAACATTTTAAAAATCTAAAAAGAGGATAGGTGCACTGCATATCACAGTATCCCCCATTCAATAGTAAGAAAGAGTTCGTGAATTTTAAAGTGCACACCCTCGCAGAAAAAAAAAGATTTTTTGATGTTGCATTTTATGAATTTAAGAGTCTAAAACGGTAATTTTGAAGTATGTATTTTAATGAGTTTTTTGGGCTCATCATAAATCAAAGCCAATGTTCTGACTGATTTTAAGTATATTGCTTTCTATTGAAATTTTATCAAATTTGACTTTAAAGTCAGTATATTCAGTTTTTAAGCAGGAAAAAAAAACTTATTTTGTCAAAAAATTAATAATTTCAGTAAAAACAAGGTAAAAGAGTGGCAATGATATTAGTATATTTTGCGAAGGACATTCTAGTGTCTTTACCTTTGAAAAATAACAAATATCTATTAAGTAATTAAGTAATAAATGAGTTCCATCATCCTGTTCCTTCTTAACTGAATTTGATTTAGTGGCTCTAACGAAGAAAAATAACACCCCTAATGCAATATATTATATTGAACAATATTGTAGAATATGATATGATGTTGTGTTGAATCATGTGATACGATATTGTAGAATATGAAATTGTATTATATCATATGATACAATATTGTATCATATGAAACGATATTGTATACTATTATAAAATATGATATAGTAATGTATTATATGATGCAATATTTTATAACATGCATGATATGTATCCCAAAATCTTATTTTTATATCATATAATATGATATTGTATCATACTAATTATATGATATTGTATCATGATTTAATATTGTTATGTGTAATAGGTTACATTATGGTATTGTTCCGTATGATACGACATTGTATTGGATAATATGTTATGATAAAATCTTCCTTCTGTATGTATAATTTTCCTGCCATCCATCTTTCTTTCCTAGATATTTTTTTAATGGAGTGATTTTCACATTTTGGTTTGTTATTATATCATTAAGAGTGCAATTGCAACGCTTAATGATAAAAATGTTTGCATCATTAGGGGTTGACCTTGTAGCTTTTTGCTTGTTTCATTAAGTATTAGGTCTGCTTTGCATTCTTGACGCTTAATGATAAAATTGTATCATCAGGCGGCGATTTATCATTAATGGTTGATATTGTCAACTGTTAATGCAAGAATTTATAGCATTAGGGGTGGCAATTGCAACGCTTATTGATATTTGAATCATTAATCGGCGTTTTATCATTAGAGGTTGATACAAAGCTTAGTCCGGACTAAATCAGGGACTAAACCTCAAAACCAGACTAAGTTGCGTTTCACAAGGCGTAAACTTAGTCGGGACTAAATTTGGGTTTAAAATTACGCCTGCTAATGGGTAGGCGTAAGTCCTTAGTCTGTGTACAAAAATGGCAAGTGTTTTGTTTCTAACGTAAAATAAACAGAGAATTTTAATTTTTGGTTTGTTTTACGTGTTATCAAGGAAAACATTCACATTTATTGAAATATTTGTACATGTACGTATAACATTAAAAATACCTATTATTCCATAACTGTTCCTATTTCTAAATAAATTAAAATTAAATCAATTTGATAAATAATGGGCTTACCTTATTAAACGTATGTAATATACATTACTACTTGTAATGAAATTTGCCTAAAGTATAAAGAAATAAAGATGGGTATACTCCGATAAACGACATAAACACAATAATGAAAAAGATGCAATAATTCTAAATTAAACACGTATTCCCCAACAAGATAGATGTATATAATACGAATAGATTATTGATTTTTAAATCAACACTCAGTAAGCATAGACTTGAATTTAATGTTTCAAATCAAATTTGAACCTATGAAATGAAACTGAGTTCAAACTATTGAGAATACTTCTTTGAATAGGAGCAACTCAAAACGTATACAATTGTAATTTGTCATTGCGTGTGGTTGTATGTTCTTTACCTATATTACTTACAACTTTACAACACATATGCATTCTCATTTTATTTACTCCTAGAATCTTTACAACACCGTATGAAAGCTACATGTATTTTGAATGTTTATGAACTTGCATTTAGATACAATCAATTTTTGTTTGTTAAAATATTACTTAAAAATATGTTTTAGAAGCATGCAGAATGTGTATCAATTTTAGATCTATTGACAAGAGTGTGTCAAGGTTCTTGAAAATTTTAAAATTTCACATGCACACTCCTTGAATTTTTGGAAATCAAATTCATTAATCTTAATAATTCTAGGATTAAGTGATTAATTGCGTAAATATTTAACATCGATTGTATTTCTTTTAAAATAGGTATTGTTTACACATGTACCATCAATGATCTTCGTGCATATGCATATGTGTAGTTTATTTGTACTCATTTAACTGAATTAATCTTTAATTACTTGAACTCATGATAATTTTGTTTTATCATATTTAAGATGTATGTGTATCAGGGGACGGTTTTTTTTTATTTCCAAGTTGTTGACTTGCAATACAAAAGCGTTGTTTTAGCAATTTTACAGCAGTGTGCATTATTTACAAATTTAACTAGCTTTCATTTGTCATACTTATTATATAAACAATTGTATACACACCCACCTTGACAACCCAAAGCAGATAGGAAAAAAGTAAACCTCAAATGTACTTGTTCAAACCGTAAAGATGCAAAATGTCTTATCCGGAGGGCGATAGGGGACTTTTATAAACCTTTTATTTGAATAGCGATAGCTGACGCTTTAGTGTTTTGTTTATAAATGTTGATTAAAAAACAGGTGTGTTCCTTTAGTAGCATTTTTCCGCTTTTCACCTCAGTAGGAGCTGGTCAAAGGAACAGGTTCCTTCTATTTAAAGGGGCATGGTCACGATTTTGGTCAAATTTTATTTTTCTGTTTTTATTATTTGCAATGCTTTAGGAATGCATTTCTAATGATCAAATAAAATTTGGGTGCCAGTCGTTGAGTTTTAAGCAAGATACAGGGCTCACAATTCTTCGTCATGTAAACAATGCACGTGTCTTGTTTTTGTTTACATAGGTTCAATATACAAGTAAAAATCTTTTTAAAGCTGGTTTGTCTATCTTATTATTCATTTAAAGCATAAATAAACAGCTCCTAATGATTAACACATTTATTTTAGGTCTAAAACTGGAATTTTCACTTCAACATTCGAAATGTTAACAAACGTTTTGTTTACATAGCGAAGAATTGTAAGCTCTGTAACTCGCTTATAACTCATCAAATGACACTCAAATTTTGGTTGCCTATTAAAAATGCCTTACTAAAGGATTGTAAACATTAAAATCGAAAAAAATCTTTTTAAATTCAGTATATGTTTCAAAAACTTTAAAAATTTCAAATGAATAGTTCATCCTATACTAGTTTAGTAACACTATGTAATCCAATTATGTTTATATCAATCAAGAACATTAAAAGGGCATGGTCACGATTTTGGTCAAAAATTATTTTTACGATTTTAATATTTACAATGTTTTAGAAAGTCATTTTAAATAGGCAACCGAAATTTTAGTGTCATTTGTTGAATTATATGCGAGTTACAGAGCTAGAAATTCTTCGCTATGTAAACAAAGTGTTTGTTTACATTTTAAACGTTGAAGTAAAAATTCGAGTTTTAAACCTAAGACGAATGTGTTTAACGTTAGAAACTGTTTATCTATGCTTAAAATAAATACAAAAATAGACAAATAAGCTGGAAAAGATTTTTTTACTTGTGTATTGAACCTATGTAAACAAAAACAGGGCACGAGCCTTGTTTACATGACAAAGAATTGTGAGCCCTGTATCTTGCTTATAACTCTACGAATTTTATTTGATCATCAGAAATGCATTTCTAAAGCATTGTAAATAATAAAAACATAAAATAGAATTTGATCAAAATCGTGACCATGCCCCTTTAATATATAACGAAAATAAAAATGGCGACAAATCACCTTGGCGTACTCCAACGTTACAGCTAAAAAATTCGGAAGATAAGCCATTCATACTGGTTTTTGACTTCACTTCCATATACATGTTTTTGATATAATTAAAACATTTCCCATTCATTCCATTTTTGATTAACTTGCTCCAAAGACCATTTCTCCAGACAGTGTCGAATGCACGTTTAAAATCAACAAAAACACAAAAAAGTTTTTCTTCATTGACATAAGAGTATGGGATAAAAATTGTAGTGTTATTATATGGTCTAGAGTTGAATAATTTTTTCTAAAACCTGCCTGGCTTTCACTAATAACGTTAATCTCTGATGCATATATCTCTAATCTATTGCTTAATACACAAGTAAAAAGTTTTCCTATGCAACTTATTAATGTTATCGGTCTATAGTTCTCACGATGTGTTGGGTCGCCTTTGTTTTTATATATGGGTTTCACAATACCTACAAGCCATTCATCTGGAATAAAACCATTGTTAAAAATAATATTAAACAATTTGTTATATAAATGTAGAAATAAAGAAACTGTTGCCGAAATATGTTCATTCAGCACCTCATCATACCCAGCGGCTTTATTATTTTTGAGTTTCTTTACAGCCTCTAATATTTCTTCATCTCCTATGGTACTGTTAAGAATAGTATCCGACATTTCGATTTCAGCATTTGATAAAAATCATATTCTATATTGGGTTCATCGTCATTTTCTTTCACAATCATTAATACCTCTTAAATAATGAAACATATCATTGATATCAACAGCACATTTATTCGATGATTTTGATGTATTTAAGATTTTCCAATATTCCTTGAAGTTTGTAGAGCGCAAGTTTTTAAGTTTTCTAGTTAAATACGTTTTATAACTTTTGATGCATTCATCTATTGTGTGCTTGTATCTTTTACTCATTACTTCAAGGTTGTCTTTGTTTTCAGATAACTGACATTTTTTAAGAATACGTTTAGCCAAGTCAAAGTTCTTCTTTGCTGTTTTTCATTCTCCATTGAACCAACACTATCAGATTTAACATGTATACTTATTTCATATTTCAAACAAAACATCATTACAGGCTCGTAAAGTATGGGAAGGGGTCAGGACGCCATGTTTTTGATCGATTACTTATATTCTAACTTGAATTAAATGTAACAAATAAAAACCTGGATAATTAATCTCCATCCAACAAAAAATTCACAGTGTGGATTTGGCCAAAACTGGATTTGCCTTGGTGCTCGCCTGTTAGAAAATGAATACATACTTTCTCTTATTGAATGATAGGGTCTTTCAATTCGCAGCCTCTATCATTCAATAAAGAATCAAACATTCGTTATGCAAACAAATATGAGACCACAAACAAAAGCCATCACTGCAAGCAGCCGCCTTGGTTTTTCGTGCTAGACTCAATCTAAAAAGATTAAACATAATGTATGAAATCTTCTGTCCATCTACTCCTACATAGAGACTGTCGATTGTTTGTTCTTTTGCTATGATGGACCAGAATATCTATTTTATTTCAAGAGAAGGGCGATTGTTAAAAAGAGGCCCAGATAACATATAGCTCACTTGAACCAAGAAATATTACTTGTTGGTTATTAATAACATGAACTCTGTCTTTCTTTTCATTTGTTTTTGTTAGAGTTTATATTAAATCAAATTATCGAGATTAAGTCCTTTGCATGGATATCTCAGTATCAATTTGTGCAAGATACAGCACTTGATTTACAACTTTGAAGAGTTATGAACTAGCACTGTAACTGAAACAAACTACACCTATCATGGATTGTGTTATTAAGCATATTTTATACAGTTGTACCCTTACATTTCTTTGCAAAAAGTTTGACCGTGTTTTGGTCTAGTCTACCACGAGCGTGTCTGTAGTTCCCGTATTTATATCTTGACTTTATTATTGATTTTAAAACAGGACTAACACTAACCGATCATTTTTATCCTGGGTGTACCTTTTTTTACATTAAGGTGGCTCTATACACCCACAGTTTATTCCAATTTTCAATAGAAGACCACAAAACATATACTTATCAAATGTTAAAATGATGATAGGGATACCATAGGTATTTTGAAAGAATTTTTAAATGTTTTTTCGTGTTTTTGTAAAATATTTTTTAAAAAGTTATCTATTAACAAATTGAGAGAATTTTTTTTGTCATATGATGGATATTTTCTTCGGACACATAAAAAAATATAAAACTTCGTAACATTCAAAAATGTTATTATTGCAATATTTTTTAGCATTTCCCCAAAACATAATTTTTCATATTTTCTTACTCTGTTGACAAATCATCTGAAAAAGTTGCTCGATGTTTTAAGAAAATGTATTTTAATAAATGTGACATAAAAAATTGAATAAAAATCATTGCAAATAAACACAAAAAATATTTTCAATTTTATTTGGTATGAAAGTTCCTCAGGTAAGGGTTATCGTTCCTAAGTCCCAAGGCCTAAACACCTTGGGGACTTTTCATTTCTGAGTCGAAGAAAATTTCCTAAATATAATGTTGGAATGATAAATACATATATTTCATTATAGTCCTGTATAAGTGAATATATTTGCTTTAATGCAAAACTAAGTCAAATAAATAAAGGGGAAAATTAACTAGGCTAATAGGATTTATGTATCCCAACCTGAGAGAAATTCAAAGCAACCCTCCCATCCCCTTAAGGTGGTAAGGAACATCTGTCGATATTAATGTGCATTAAAGAATATTATCCCATTGAAATACTTTCACCGGTTTAGAATTTTCTTTCACAGTATTCAACCAAAAAATACGTTTTAGAAAATTTTGGAAAGTTAAAAGAATTATTGCTCTCAACGGGAATCGAACTCATGACCTACTGGTTTGTAGTGAACCCACTAACCCACTGCGCTTCGGTGTAACATATCGATGATGGGAAAAATTATACTTGATTTTATTGTTTATTTCGATAAATAATACCACACAACGTATAGGTGTCAAATACCACATTACTTGTAAGCAATGAATTTTCCAATTAATTCAAATTAAATATATTCATTTAACATTTTTTTCAAAACAGCGGTCCCCATACAATTCGCCTCAGTTTAAATCAGCCAGTACCGGAATTGCATGCTTCCAGACTTACTTTTTTGCGTTCTGTGTCATCAAAAGGTGGTGTATAGAGCCACCTTAAGATGCACCATATTTTCCAATATTGACTGATTCTATTTTATGTTCCACACCCTTACGCATTTATAGTTTTCAGGAATTTTCAACAAATTAGAGATATTATTTTTTGACCCCCTCGCCCCTCCCCATAAAAATAGCAAATCAAAATATATTCAGACACGATTTGTCTGGTTTGGGCGGAGTTTTCTTTTGAGGACAAAAGCAAGGTAAACGTGAACTTTTTATCGTTTGCCAGGTATAAAATGAATTGTAAAAACCCTTGTTGCTAAGTGAATCTTAGTTTATTGATTCATGTATCAACTCTTATTGTCAACCAATTTTATCGATTTAAATTATTAATACTGGGGGATACCCTGTTTAGAATCTAAGCGTATTTCATGTTTTAATGGTCTAACACCAAGCATGATGAACATCGTGACAGAAACAAATCGACCATAGGTTCTGATGGGATAAAAAGCGGTGTTTTTTTTATTAAGTCGCTAGGACAGAATTTGTTTTCATGCAGTGCAGACTTTATAATAATTGCTGATGATCTGGTCTCTGCACATTTTATTTTTTGGAGTGGGGGGGGGGAGGTGATGAGAGGCGGATCCAGAATTTGAAGTAAGAGACAGCGCCAATTATAGAAAGGGGGTCTGGGGGCAGCCTGAAGGCCCCAGGTGGGTCCATTGTAAAGCCCTGGTGGGGCACAGGTGGCAAGGCCTACGGAAGCGTCTGGATTCTACATATTTTGCGGGGTAAAAATGAAGTCTTCAAAGTTAAACTTTTGATGTGATTTTTTCGGTGATTTTACTTGAAAGTAGTATAATTACAAATGTTTAAATGTTTTATAAATGTTTGTGGTTTTAAGACCTGTAGCAATCCCATCAAAAGCCTAAGTCCTGAAGAAATATAATAATTTTTCTCTTAGGAATAACGGGAATCAACCAGTTTAAAAATGAATTGGATGATGTAAATGAAGTTTTAAAAAAGGGCACCGAAAAGCGGACCATTCCCTGGCGACATGAAAAATTGTGGGGGATATGCATTAGGAATTTACATGTAATTGAGGAGACCAAATTGTTTTGTAGGAAACATTATGCATATATATATATATACATGTATATATATATATATGTATAGATCGGAGTAACTATGACACAAAGATTTATTTTTTTAAAAACACTTTGAATTAATAATAAGTAATATCTATTTTATCTCTAGCCCTAAATTCTTTGGTATATATATATACTTAGAATTCGAAAATATTACCTGCAGAAGTTACATTGCTTATTTATCAACAATCACTGCACTGTCGAATCAAGAATGTATTTATTGTATGATGAATTGGTCAGAAGTTGATGTGGCTGCAGAATAAAAGTTCTGTTTGGAGAGTATTTAAGGAATTTTATCGGAATTTAAGGATGTAAGTAGCGTGTGTTTGATGTGAGATTTTAAAAGATTAGTGCGAATGTTTCTCGACTTGTTGCAATACTGCTGTTGTCATCGGCAAAATCCCATCGTGATCCCTGGACCGGTAAATGTCCGAGTAAAAATTAACTGGCGAATTGGAGAGAATAATGACATATATCTCCGCTATTTTAAGACCCATCAACTTGAAATTCGGCATGAGTGTATCTTAGACATTACTTTTCTGAAAAATACATGCATATTGCAAGTGTTGTAAAAAATAATTGATTTATAAGGCTTTTGAAGCGAGCTGGTAGTTTTTTATCTGGGTCAGAGTTAGACCCCTTTCTTTATTTATGGTTTCATTGAAATTAATGTTAAAACGGGCTTGGCCACTGTGACTGTGATAAACAAAATATTTGATATTTTTAAATATGACTGTAAAATTATTTGTTGCGGTTTGTTCAATATTTATGCCAATTTTCACTGATATCCGTAACCTAGATAGAAAACTATCTGGGTTTTCTCAATAATTTCCCAACAACCCTCGTAAAAATCGAACTAAATTTTTAGTAGACCATTTAAAAACATAACAGGGCACATTTTTGTGAGACTAAAAACAAAAACAAAACAAAACAAAAATAAAAACAAAACAAAACAAAAAACAAAACAATTTAATAAAAAATTGCAAAAGATTTTTTTTTCCAAATTGTACGAAAGCCCATTGAGCTCATTTTCGTAGGTAAATTTTTTTTTCGCGAATAAGCGCGAAATTTCGCGAATAAACGCGTTACTTTCGCAAATAAACGCGTCACTTTCGCGATTAAACGCGAAACTTTCGCGAATAAACGCGTTAGTTTCGTTTATTCGCGAAAAACATATTTTTTTACCTACGAAAATGAGCTCAATGGGCTTTCGTAGAATTGAAATATGATACTTATATGGTGATTTTGAATTAAAATCATGTAAAAAATGACAATTTAATCGACTTCGATTTTACGGGGGAATATGTCAAAGTGCGGTGTGTAGTCATTTTTCTTCAATTTTTCATGAGAGAGAAGTACTGCGCAAACTGTAGGGTAAAGGTTATGAACATGTATATTATTTTGAGGTTGATTTATGAAGCAAAACAACTATTAGACTGCTAAACATTTTTTTTTTATGATGAAATACCCCAAAAACACAGAGACAGTCTTACTATTTAATTTTTAAAAGGGTATTAAAGCGGATCGGCATGTAAATGATTTGTTACCTGGCTCAAACTCTGTTAAAGCAATATGAGCTGCAATTTTCATGTTGAATTTTTTTCTTACGAAAAGGCGGTTTTCTTCTTAAATGACAAAAAAACATGGTTTTAAATTTCTGTAAGCTGTATTTTTGTGGGAAAAGCCGTTCAGAAGCCTTTATTAGAGCAAAATTGAATTACTGTCGTCCTGTACAAAAATTGATTTGCTATATATTCCATATAAGAGAAATCTTTCTTCTGACAAAAATTCATGATTTTTTTCAAACTTTATTCACCATTAAAGTTTAAGTCACATGCACACTTATCATACTAGCAGGTTTCTGCAGCAAAATAAAATTCTAAACAATACAGCTCATATTGCTTTAACTAATCTATGTAATTTGTTTTAAATAACTTGAGCTGATATAAAACTCAGTACAGTACTGTGATACCCCTACAGATATTTGTGCATGTTGAATAACGTTAAAAAGTGCATTGTAGCATGTTTTAAATATAGCAAGTTTAGCCACTTCTTGTAATAAAATGTGTGTATTAATGACATAGACCAGTCACCAGCTGTATACATGTATTGGGTTTAATCATAATCGGTTTTTCATTGTGTTTTAGTGATTGTGACGTAATATTTAGGATTCGATATTCGTAACAATCACTCCTTTTAGGTGCGCAATATATCTGCGCAAAGCGAATAAGGTCCGTCGTCCTTAAACCACAGGAAACGCTGTTAAAGGATTATCCGTGTCATCATGTACATGTTCTAGGAAGTAAAAGCAGTATTCCTTCAACTCGCGATAGCATTGCAACCAAATGGATTTGCTTGTGTATAGCTTTTTCACTATCAAACACCAGGTGATCGACAGCAGACCTCGTTACTAGTTTCCTTTTAACTCATCCATGGGCCAACGTACCAGCACACATGTTTAATTCTTTGCTGTTGGCGATCATATTTCCTAATTGACGATATGTAGAAAGAAGCCGAGTGAACTAGAAAAAGCTGACAGCTCGTTAAAAACGATTACTGGAGTATAACAACATAAAATAATAATTGATATTTCTGGAGTACTTGATTTCATACCTCGTCATGCCTGTACACCCAATTTGAATGAGAGATATCCGTTAGTGCATATGTGTGTACTCTTCCATCACCTTTAAGTTACCGGATGATCAAGACATGGCGGACATTAAGGCTATAAAAGGTAACCATTGTTTACGTTATTGTAACACAACTACATATATTTATCTAACAGCGACGATAACTACATTGGTCCTGTTGAACGTCTTCAGTCTTTCGTCACATCTAACTACGATCCGTGACATTGGTAGGAAAATGAACCATGCAATGGATCAGTTGTACAACCTCAAAAGGACAGCGTATGATGGAGAAGAAACCAGCGGAAAAACAATAACAAAGATAGTGACGACTACAAGTGGAATCGCCATGAGCCAAACATCAAGATATACAACGGAGACGAGCAGAGCCATTACTACAAAGGCATATCCAAAAGAAAGACAGTTAAATTGCACGGCTTGTTTCCAGCATAATTTTACCTTTGTGTTGAATAACAAAAACATGTGCAAACCTACAGAGGAAAGTTCATCGATTGAATTAATTGTGTTGATTAGCTCTGTACACTCAAATTCTGAGAAACGAAAAGCACTGAGGGAAACATGGCTTACTCCTACCGATCAAAACAAAAGTAAATTTAGGTACGCGTTTCTGCTTGGTATGAATCCTAATAACAAACTTCAAGTAGCCCTTGAGACGGAGAGTGCAACATACAATGACATTGTACAAGAAGATTTTACAGACACCTACCAAAACCTCACATTGAAAACAATCATGGCTATGAAATGGGCAAGTAGCTTTTGTCAAAATGCAAAGTTTGTTATGAAAACGGACGACGATATGTTTGTTCATCTACCAGCGTTACATAAAATACTTTTAAAGCACGAAAAGAAACTTCAATATTCAATTGGAGGGCAGTGTAGGATAAACGAAGGACCAATACGAAGCAAAGGCTACAAATGGTATGTTCCCAAAGAACTGTATCCACAATCCAAGTACCCGGGATTCTGCTCTGGGACGGGGTATGTTACTAGTATGAGTGTGGCTAAACAGATATACAAAGTTTCACAACACGTACCTTTTTTTTACCTAGAAGATGTGTACATTGGTCTCTGTGTTAACCGACTAGGTATGGGTGTAACAAACTTACCTGGATTTCATGCAGTCAAAGTACCAATTGGTTGTAACTATAAAAATGGAGTGGTAATTACCTCGCATCAACTTGATCCCAAACTTCTTCGTAATGTGTGGAGTTTGAAGTGCAACGCCACAATATTTTGATGTAATGTGCCAATATTTACTGATCTTTCACATATATGATGTATAGTGTAGAAACTTTTGATATGTGACAGTCGTAAATTGACTGGATATTGTTAATAAATTCATCTGCTAAACAACTTTGTATGACACAATAAATTGGTGTAGTTTCTGATTTTTTGTCGGTAGAATTGATCAAAATGTGATTTTGTATAGGTGAAATGAAAAGACACGTATCTTATGTATAACATACATTTATTTTTAAAATGGACAACCAGAATGAATATCTCATATTGTTTTATTAAAGAAATTTTGTATATTTTGAGAAAATTAATTTTATTCGTCTAATTTTCAAAAAAGATAGACAACTTTTTGAATATGTTCATTTTATTGACTATATATAGGCTCCTGAATTTTGTTCATGTCTGCCTCATAATATCAAAAAATTAATGTAGTTAAGATCAATCCGAATTGTTTAAATCATCTCTGTCATGTATGAACTACTTAAGATGCTTAGTCGGATAAAAACGACCCATTCTCTATTCGACATGCCTTGACAAGAAGCGTTTGGAGGTCATCAGTTGACTTTGAACAAATGAAATGTTGACCAATCAACGTTGCACAAACCTATTTTATAAAGCGTTGGAAGAAAGTGAAGCTATTCAATGCAAAAAATGAAATAGTCACTGACAGCTAAGCAAAATAGTATTGCAACACATAAATTCCCCAGAAACACCCCCCCATAAAAAAAATAACCCCAACTGTACGGATATCTACTCGGAACACAGATTGAAAGCTTGCATGTAAGATAATTTTTGGACAACGCAAAAGTATGAAAACTATTTGCATTCTGACCGACGTGTGTGAGTTTTTAACTTAATTGTTATATAAGAACCCCATTGGAAATACGCTTTTTAACAAGGCTTTCATGGGCTCTCCTTAGGTAATATTCATCATTTGTAAGTCATGAAGTCATGTAATCTACATGTATATAGAAATAATTGAACAAATTGATTCTTATGAAGTTGCAAAGTGCTGAGATATTTGTTTTTCTAATTGTTATATTTTATATGTGAAACCATGGCATTTTGTGATATATTTATGTGAATAAAATGAAATGAAATAAAGAGTGATGTGAAATTTGTCAAATGTTTAACTTTAAGACATTATCTGAACTTAAAACATTTGAACTCAAAACCAATCCTATGTAAAATTCAAAATTGTATACAAAGGTTCCAGCACGCTTAGTAACCAATTTTTCCATTTAAAACTATTTATGTTCAAATACCGGTATAACGAAAACATAATATTTTTAAATGCTATTTAAAAACCATTGTTATACTATTAAACGGTTCATTTGCCCATAAAATTTTTTCAATAACTTAAAAATTCACAATATTTTAGTATGCGATTTTTTTTATTCTGGATAGCTTAAACTTCTGAAATTTGTGGTCAAAAGAGCTTAAAATGGCCATTTTCAAATTTTTTTTTCTTCTGTTACCATGGCAACTCGTCCCCATAGCATCTCTTTAAGGTTGTCTTGTATCTTTATTCACCAAAGAGTTTCAAATACTAAATATGAAGAAAATCGGTGACTATGCATGGCCACCAAATTTTGATATTCAAAGGGGCTTGATTTGCAATTTTTTAAGCTCTATTAAAGTTCATGAAAATGTTAGATAGAAATAATTTTATATATTAAGAAAACGCAAACATTAGCAATAACATAACTTGTTTCTTGGATGCAAGAAAACTTTGATTTATTTCAACATCGAATTTATTGATTTCAAACAGCGAGATCCTTTACTCAAGTACCGAATTATGTGATTGATTAACAGCAAATTTTACTGTGGTTATGAATGTGCTAAGTTGGATCGTAGATGACCCCCAGTAGTGCTTGCCAGGACCCACAGACAGTAAAAGAGGGAGTGGGGACTGATTTTTTTATCCAACTGATAAGATATCGATTGTCTGAAAACTATTGAACCTGGCAAACACACAAATTCTTAAATTCTTTTCACTTACAGATTTTTTCCTGAAAAGTTTGAATTCAAACTTTTCAACTAAAAATTTCTCTCTTTTTTAACACGCACGTACACACGACATGACTTTTTATTTGGTTATTTAATGCTTTATTCAAATTTATTCACACACTTGGAGAATACAGTGTATTTGTGGAGCAGCTAATCCTTTTATAATGATAATAATAACTAGACACGATCTCGTTGCGAGCAACGAGGAGGTCTTCCGTCCGATTTTTAAAATAAGGAATGACCTTACTCTTGATCTTCGTCAACGAAACTTATGAGTGTAATGGGTGAAAGACTATCTATCTCTTGGTGTCCCTTATTTGAGGAATCAGCTCCTTTTCATTCATTTTAGTTAAAAGGTATTTTTGTGTACCGCTAAGAAGTGTTTAGAAATTGGTTACCGTTTTTGAGATATCTGGGAAAAATCGTTTTGATATCCGGTCTTAAAACTCCTTTTAGGGTCCAGATAACAAACAATATATGGTTGTACATTGTTAAGCACAAAATTTTGAGCATGTTTTGTTAAATACTTCTTTCCAGAATTTTCCTCTATTTCGAGATATTGAAGATCAAAGTGTTGGACTTCTGGCCCCTTTAAATCCCTAATTACATAACATAGAAGGAAATGATTACCATGTATAGGTAAATAACCTTAGAATGAACATAACTGGCTCTATAACGTATCATAAAATATTTCACAGTAAAAAGTTATCATTAAAAAGACTTTAGAGCCCCCTCAGCCCCTTATTTGAAGGGCCAGCCCCTTTTTCTTGATTTCATAAGAATGTTCTTGTCAATTCAAACAAATTTTGTTCAACAAGTGTTTACAAATTCTGTACCGTTCTCGAGATATCTTGAGAGGGTCGTTTCAGGGGCCGACCCTGTCACTCTTTTTAGGGACCGCATAACAAAGAAATTATGGTTGCAGATTGTTAAGCTTAATATTTTAAGCATCTTTTGTTCAATATTGCTTTTCAACACTTTCCTCCATTTTGAAATATTGAGCATCAAAGTTTTGGACTTCTGGCCCCTTAAAATCCCTAATTACGTAATATAGGAGTAAATGATTGCCATGCATAGGTAAATAACCTTAGAATGAACTTAATTGCCTCTATAACGTATCACAAAATATTTCACAGTAAAAAGTTATCATTAAAAGACTTTAGTGCCCCCTCAGCCCCTTATTTGAAGGGCCAGCCCATTTTTTATGATTTCAAATAAAAGCTCTAATCAATTCAAACACTTTTTATTGAACAAGTGTTTAAAAATTTTGTACCGTTCTCGAGATATCTTGAGAGGGTCGTTTTAGGGGCCGACCCTGTAACTCCTTTTAGGGACTGCATAACAAAGAAATTATGGTTGCAGATTGTTAAGCTCAATATTTTGAGCATCTTTTGTTCAACATTGCTTTTCAAAATTTTCCTACATTTTGAGATATTGAGCATCAAATTTTTGGATTTCTGGTCCCTTAAAATCCCTAATTACGTAACATAGAAGGAAATGATTGCCGTGTGTAGGTTGATAACGTTAGAATAAACATAATTGCTTCTATAACGTATCACAAAATATTTCACAGTGAAAAGTTATCATTAAAAGACTTTACAGCCCCCTCAGCCCCTTATTTGAAGGGACAGCCCTTTTATCTTGATGTACATATGCCACATAAAATCTCTTGACTGTATAAAGATTTTTTGTTCTACATGACAAAATAAAATCGAGGAAAGAGATATTGAAAGAAAACAACTAAAAATCACGACGCTTTTTTAACTGTAATTTTCGAGCTCGGACGAGCATGAAAGTTTCATGTAAATCGGTGGAGTAGTTTTAGAGAAATCGCGTACACAAAATTGGTTGAAAAAAAGAAAGATAATAATAATAGGGAAAAAAGAAACCGAACGAAAACAATAAGGTCTTCTGTTGGAAAACGGAAGACCTTAACTAGACACGATCTCGTTGCGAGCAACGAGGAGGTCTTCCGTCTGATTTTAGAATTTGAGATATATGTCCGATCTTGATTTTGCTATTTAACAGCTAAACATGATTTAGAATAGAAAAACAGGGTCTACATTCTAAGGGCCAGATACTATTTTGTTTCAGGGATAAGAGCTTTGTTCAACAAGTGTTTAGAAATTCGTCACCGTTCTTGAGATATCTGAGAAAAGAAAACGTTTAAGGGACCGGTTCCTTATCTCCTTATTGGAGCCGCTGAACCAAATATTGAAGGTTGCATTTTGTAAAGTACATCTTTTTGAGCATCTTTTCAACTCCCTATAGGGGCCGTTTAACGAAATTTTCAAAAATTGCATATTATTTAGTACATCATTCTGAGCATCTTTTCTTCTAAACTGCATTTCAAAATATTTTTCCTTTCTTAGATATTGGTGATCAAAATTCTGGACTTTTGGCCCCTAAAAAACCCTAATAACGTAACACATGATAAAATCATTACATTGCTTGGATATATTACTGTAAGATAAACATATTTGCCTCCATAACCATTCACAAAATATCCCTCAGTAAAGGGCTAAAGATGAAAGACTTCAGAGCCCTAATGTTGTTATTTCATTAATACAATTAATCATCAGATCTATATCTTTAAAAAAAATAAATTATCTCATGTAACCTGGATTAAAAAATTGAATGAACTTTTCAGTTTTCAGTCCATGGATGGTACTTGAATCTGCTTTATCAATAATCGGTTGCGTATCATCATTGTTCGTGGGAGACCAATCTTCGTGGCTTTCGTGGGTAACCCCTGCCTACGAATTTACATCCCCACGAACGTATATGCAAGCATAAGTGTACTATTTATTTACGAAATAGTATTTGTTACCAATGAAATTACGTCCACTAACAAAGAAAATTTTGGTTACCCACAAACATTGACCCCACGAATTAAACTGATTCCACAGTATTTGACCCTTTTAAAACTTACTAGTGTGTCTTGCGAAAAATTTTAACCCTGTAAACCAAATTTTCTTTCATGTTTAAAGCAAGGAAGTAATTGACGTTAATGTAAAAAAACCCACAAAAACCGGCCATTAAACAAATGTTCCCCCCCCCCCCCAAAAAAAATACATGCATGTCTAATATCCGTGAATTTGGAAATGATCAAGCTATAATTTGCATTACATAAACATTTCGGATACATCTATCTGTACAGCTATTCATCTACCGATATCTGTGCACCCATCAGTCAGTCAATTCCATACGTGTCTTTCTTGTCCAAATAGCAGCTTCTATATAACTTAAAGGATATCAAAAGAATATTTAAATCACAACAAAGCTGAGAGTGCAATTGAAGTGTATAAAAGAACATTGAATGGTTTGAATAAAAAAAACCTCACCAACAACTCTGAAAAAATCTAAAAAATAGGGAAAATATTTTTGTTGGGTTGAATTAGCGAGCAAAAACATGACATCAAGTAAAACACGCATTGTCCTTGTTTGCCTGTCGAGTGAAATGAAATAGGATTTTAAAACAATTACTAAAAAAAAGGAAATTTATTTTTTGAGATATAACGACCAAACAATTTTAAGTGTAAAATAAAAAATTAGAAAAACTCTTTTAACCAGACGCTCTTTTTGAGTAAAGCTTTAGGGCGTTGTGTAGACAATCGTTTGGTTGAGCAAGACTTGGTCATAACAACTCCACTGTCAGATACACACGGCGACTTTAAACTTCCATATCGTGTAATAAACCTTCTCTTGCTGCCGGTAAAATGGACAATGGATTCTTTAAAAGGATAACACTTGTATCTAAAGCTCATGTATTTTGATTGAAAATGATACTTCAGTGGGAGTTTTATAGTGTGTATTAGTTTTGTACATTTAAATTAACCAATTTAGAAGACAAACTCGACAATGTATATAATTTTGGTTCCGGTAATTAATCATACACAAATTGTATCCGCATCAATTAGCAATGTATGTCTGTAACCTTGAATGTAACTGCTGATCGAACAATGGCGGATATTATTGTATATTAGCAGGTAGCCGGTAGCCGTTATTTACGTTTTCGTAAAACAACTACCATTATTTTCGTAATGACACTTCCTACTGGCTCTTTTGGACGTCTTCTGTGGTGGCATATTTCTGCCCCCTACATGCAAGATAAATTATGTCAACATGTAAGAACATTATGTCATTTTACTCATATAAAAATCAGATTCTCTATTCTCTAAAAAAGATGTGTGACTTGATTGTCAACATATCTTGCATGTAGACATAAATGCTTGCATGTTGAAATGGTTTTCTTGCATGTTGACATAATTTATCTTGCATATAGTGGGCAGATATATATGCTACCATAGTCTTCAGTTTATTGTCACTTCTAATAATTTTTTAAGATCACAGATTTGTAAAAAATGTGAATCAATTAGTTTCTCGAATTACGAGACGTACGGTTACAACCTCAATAGGAAAGAGTACTTCCGGAATGTACAACCGAAGGGCATATGAAAAAGTACAGCTCTTCTTTAACCAATCATAACAGATTATGAAAAAAGCGGATGTGGCTATATTCTGGCAACATCTTTAATTTCAAACATTTACTTACTTTGCTGTTCACCTAAAATAAAGTTCAGAACACAAATATTGAGAGATAAACAAAATCAGCCAGTACTTTATTCTTTAGAATTAAAATAATGTCACCATGCAATATCAGAAATAATAAACAAGTTGTCGATAACAAGTTCAAGATGCTGCACCTCTGTATTCAATCTACACGCATTTGCTGAATTAGCCCGAATTTGCCGAACTATTGTACGTTGGCTTTAAGCGAAGCGGTCGCAAACGTTTAAGGGGGACGTGCGGCCATCTTGTACATTTGAGGATAAAAATGTTCACATTTCTTGACCTGGCTCGTTTCTTCCTGAAACTGACCAAAACTGTTGCCAAAAGATACAAAAGCAATAGATTTGATATTTTACATGTTGTTTTGTATGCAAAGTATGCATACAAGAACAGGACAATGTCTTTTTAATCACTTAAAACAGCTGTCGAATTGCACAGCTACAGGCTTAATTTGAAGATTTAGAAATCTTAAAAAATATGAAGGGGGTTCACTGGTGTTCTCTCTACAACCATTTGTTGAGAAAAAGTTTGAATCTTGCACATTGATGTAACTTTGCCTCAAAATAGGGTATCCTATTCTTATCAGTCGTCATGAGATCTATTTTTAGAACAAGAAAAATCCAGTCTATACTTAGAACTCCTGTGTCAATGGAGATACAATAACGTTATTTTTTCTTAGAAAATAAATAAATGTCCACAATCCGTGTTGAATTTGATATACATTTCTAAACCTGTCCCATGTTTGTTTTTGGGTTTTTTCCCAGTTCTATAAGTAAAGATTTATGTAAATTCTTTTTAGAAATGGGGTAGGGATCCTAAAAAGTCTTTAATTTAAAAAAAGTATACAAAATATTTCAATGGAAATCTTAAATGTACCTCCAGAGACACAAATATATCTTGTGGGAATTGATAGTTTTTGAGGCCCATTTTAAGAATAGGGTACACTACTTCGGGATAAAGTTACAACTTAAATAAGCAAATTTAGACCTGTTTCTCAACAAATGGTTGTAGAGAGAACACCAATAAATTCCCTTCATATTTTTTCAGATTGTTAAATCTTCAAAATAAGTTTGTAGCTGTGCAGTCCGACAGCTGTTCTTAGAGATTATAAAGGCATTGTCCTGTTCTTGTATACATACTTTTCAAACAAAATGACATGTATGAGTTCATATTTATTGTTTTTGTACATTTTGGCAACAGTTTTGGTCAGTTTCGGACAGAAGCAAGTCAGTTCAAGAAATGTTTACATTTTTATTCCAAGATGTACAACGTTGCCGCTCATCCCCCTTAAAAATATCAGGAATCAAAATATGAAATGACATCTAGAGGAAAACAGCATAGTTGAAAGTAAAAAAATAAAAAAATAAAAAATAACTTTTGTCAAACCATAAGAATACTAACATCAAATAAATAGGACAATGCATAATTTACAGAATATGCACATAAAAATAAGAAATGAATGTATAAAATCAAACGACCACGAAAGGAATATTACACAACGGCCACGAGTTTCAGGTGTGCAATCGGATGTAACGAAATCAAAGAGTTTATATAGCGGTACCCGACCTTGGTGACAGTGCCTATCTACGAACGGTGTTCAGCTTTACCACAATATTTTAAGTACTACTGCTGTAAGTACCATTTTTTAAAAAAATTATTGTGAATATTCACAATTAATGAATTCCATCAATACTGATAAAGGTTCATTTAATGTGTTTTAAGGGGAATATGCGGGCATCAAATACATCTTGAGATAGAAATGTAAACATTTCTTGAACTGGCTTGTTTTTGCCTGAAACTGACCAAAAACTGTTGCCAAAAGATAAAATAGCAATAAATATGAGGTTCTATACGGTGTTCTGTGTGCAAAGTATGCACACAAGAACAGAACAATGCCTTTCTTCATCACGTTGAACTGCGCAGCTACAGCCTAAAATTAAAGATTTAAAAATACAAGTATAGCTTTTAAAAATAAACTTACCGTCTTTAAAGCAAATTCTTAACAGCAATAAGTTATCAAAGAAAATTTAATTCTTTTTCTAATGTCGCCTTCCTCTACATGTGGAACTTTTTTTTATATGTTCCGTAAGCGTGCGGGCCTGAAATTGAGAAATGCATACCACGTGCTCCTTAATTAGTTGAGATCGACAATAGTAGAGAAAAAGAGACCTTAGGGAATGTCGTATTACTTAAAAAAAAAAAAGTTAATAACACAGCATTCAGCATCTTGTTTTACTGATATTAGTTTTACCGTAACTAATGTGCAAACTTGTTTACTGATCTTAGCCATACCGTATCAAAATTTCACTATTTTTGTATTTGCATAATTAATACAAAAAAAGAACAAAAAAATCTAAAGATATCGTAGAATATTGCTTTGAACAACATATACTGAAAGATTAAATCCTGAATTTCATTCAAAGCAATTTTTATAGGTTTTTCGTTTTCTTATTTTTTATATGAAATCTACGAATATTGTTAAGTCGTACGTAGAAAAGATCATCAGAAAATTATCTCCCTTGCACCGAATGGTATTTTAATCAATGAAATAAATGTAAATTTTCACATCATATATTTTCTACCAATCCCAAAAGAGAGGAAGTGCACAATCCGGAGATTGTAAATTATTTCAACTCTCTAAAACGTCTTTCAAGGAAGACGGTAATGAAAAAATATATTTGGTGTCCCCTCTTTTTGCTAAGAAAAAGGTCTAAGCTTGCTTATTTTACTTGTAAATTTGTCTCATAATAGGGTATGCTATTCCTAAATGGGTCTTAGAAACTATCAATTGTCACGAGGTACATATGTCTGTGTTTATGGAGATACATTAAAGATATAATAATTTCATTAATAAATAGATGTATTTCTTTTATTTAAGACAATTACTTGTTTGGACCCCTATTTCACTTCTTAAAAGAATTGACTTTCATTTATACTAGGGACTGGCACAGAGGTGTCTGTAACATTCAACAAAGATAGTTTTGAATTGACATTTATTTTTCTCAATGAAAATAGCAGGTCAGTGTGCCCCATAGATACAGGAATATAAGCTGAATTTCTCTTGATCTGAAAATAGATCCCATCCCAACTGACAAAAATAGGGTACCATAGTTTGAGGCAAAGTTACAACGTTAATGTGCAAGATTCAGACTTTTTCTCATCAAACGGATGTTAAGAGGAAACCAATGAAGCCCTTTCTTATTTTTTTTTTTTAGATATTTAAATCTTCAAAATAAGTTCTAAGTGATTAAAAAGACATTGTTCTGTTCTTGTTTGCATAATTTGCATACAAAACAACATGTAGAACCTCATAAATATTGCTTTTTTATCTTTTGGCAACAGCTTTGGTCAGTTTCAAACAGAAACCAGCCAGTTTATATTCTTATCCTCAAACGTACAAGATGGCTGCATATCCCCATTAAAGCTGGTTCTTGATCTGGAAGATGTCTATCTTGTTGGAGATGGCTTATATTAGGTTCCAAAATTCAGTACCACACAGAAGGGCCCCATGCTCATTTCTCTAAAAAAAACCCTGAATGACTTTGGTGTTTGTCCCTACCCCTGTTGATCGTTTGTCTAGTTGGATTTACATATGTAGAATTCACTTGATGAGTAAATAATGTCAAACTCTCCAAAGGATAATTCAGTTTAACACAGGTCATCAAATTTTATTTGGCTCTCTATTTTGGTGTCATTGTTTGTCTGTCAATTCTATGGCTATACAAATGCTTTCTTTCTAACTTCTGAAGAATTTTTATTGATTTTCAAAAATTATATCAATGAGCTAATACATTTATTACAAATAGTGAACTAAGGTAAGTTTTATTATTTTCAGTCCAAGTTTTTATATATATAGTGCTTAAGAAAATAGGACGCCCCTACCGATTATTATTATGAAATTTATCTGGTCTTTAAATATGTTACATTTCCAGATTGTACAAAACATTCTTAAGTAAGATTATTCATTTTGACCCGTTTGTTTTAATCGCTTTTTAATCTTAATTATTCTGTTTAAGTTTATTAAAACTTTTTTTTCTTTTCAGAGAAAATCTCATTTTATTTTTATTGTATTTCTAAAAGCCACGTTAGTATTTGCTTTTGCATGTTATCGTCCATAAATCCGTCTACAGTTTCTATGCTTAGTCTCCCTTGAACTGTTCCACATATGACATTTCCAATTTTAGCGCTCGGAATATTTCAAATATTAAATGTTATTGAAGACCAACTTGATGAGATTGTTCTTCATCAATCTAATGTTGTATTCAAGATGACAATTTAGTGCTGCAAACGTGAAAGTAAAATACGTTGGCTTTTGTTGTTAAAAAGTCGGTAACAAAGAAAAAGGAAATTACTCCACACCTGTATCGACGTAAATATCCTTTCTGTTGTCCAATTCCAACTTTGGCGTCTACATAAAGAGAGAATACAATCGACGGAATCTCTATGCCACCTGCCTTTATTCTTTTACCTATTGTTTTTTTTTTATTTTAAAAAACATTCTAGACTCATGTCTGTACTATGTCACTGAGTTAGGGGATAGATAGGAAGGGATAAGGGGGAGTAAAGAACATGACCAGCTGCCACCACCCAGAGTCCCTAGAACATGACCAGCTGCCTCCACCCAGAGTCCCTAGAACATGACCAGTGTTCCACCCAGAGTCCCTAGAACATGACCAGTGCTCCACCCAGAGTCCCTTGAACATGACCAGTGCTCCACCCAGAGTCCCTAGAACATGACCAGCAGCCCCCACCCAGAGTCCCTAGAACATGACCAGCTTCCCCCACCCAGAGTTCCTAGAACATGACCAGCTGCTCCCACCCATAACCAGCTGCCCCGACCCAGAGTTCCTAGAACATGACCAGCTGCCCCCACCCATGACCAGCTGCCCCGACCCAGAGTCCCTAGAACATGACCAGCTGCCTCCATCCGGAGTCCCTAGTTACCTGGCTTTGTGTGTAGAATCGCTGAACATCAGATAAATTTATCTGAAGAGCGTGATCCTCATAGATAAGATCCTCTGCTGAAATCTATGTAACATTTTTAATAGTCGTTTATTGTCATATCATTTTTAACATTAAATATATAAAAATAAAACACACAACTTAAATGCAAATAGTAATGTAAATAACTTCATCAAATCTAAACGTAATTTTTTTTTCAAATATATGTCTGTAACAATTAGAGCACATAACAAAAATCGAATAACTTCTATGTAAATCAAGCTTCGTGTAGGCGTTAGAAAGATTTTAATGAAATGATAAATAATGGTAAAATTATGAAACATCGTATAAAATTATTTACGTTTGGCGAAATTATACATAGGAAACTTATTTGTAACAAACCAACTCATATCTATTAGTAAAAATTGTGACTAACATGAAGACAACAAAATGTTTAAAAAAACTGACCTGTTATGACAGCAAAGAGATAAAATAACACCAAATATATAACTAAACAGCAAGATATTAAACTACACACACTGAGGAAGTATAGAGAATAATGAGGGAGACACTATTTATATGTTCTCCCATGGCATTGTCTTCAGTGAAAGATTTGAAATGTCTCAAAATAAGTTATGTCAAATTGAAAAGGAAAAGAATTTCAAATAATACAAAATTCACATACACTTCATATAAGAGTTTTGGTATGTTCTTTAGTATAAGTGATTCACTTACACTGTTAATAATAAAGAATATATATACATGTAACAAAGCGCAACAATTACACCATTTGGCGCGCAACATTATCGTCAGCATTATTCTGGGTCACAACGTATGTTTAACAAACGTCGTGCGTCTCAGAAACATTGATACTGCAGTTAGAACTACTCTTCAGGATCTCCTTACTGAAGTCAGTCAGATGCTTGTAAATTCTAACGAACGAGTGTCTGTCTTTAGGGTCAGTTTTCCAGCAACTTAACATTATGTGGTAGACGATGTACGGACATTCTTCCGGTCGTTGCAAAAGTATGCCTTCGTCCAGGAACCGGACAACCTGAATGCAAGTACATACTTATATCAGTACATAATATCAGTGTACAGAAGCACATAACTCCAAAAGTATGTTTCTAAATAAATGTTATATTTCTTTAGATAATTATGGTGTGTTTTAGACTAACAATAATGTCGCTTTGTTCTCACCAAATTGAAGAGGTTCACGTTTAAACATTTGAATTTGAATTGTAGACAAATATAAGTATCGGCGGAAATTTAACATAAATATAGCCTTTTTATCAGAAAAATGATTATAACATTTATGGCTACCTGAATGAAGTAACTGAAGAGTTCAAAATAGTATTATCGCTAGACCATAATCATACTGTTTATAATTTATATCAAATCAAACATATGTCAAAGATATCATGGTATGTATGAACAGGATATAGGACCATGGGAATCGTTTTATCTTTATATACCTACGGAGTACGACTCCAGTATCACTTAATTTAATACGCTTACCTCCTCGTTGGAGTGTCCATAATATGGCTGTCTACCATAACTATATATCTCCCAAAGAACTACTCCGAATGCCCAGATATCCGACTCGTTGGTGAAGCAGCCATATTTGACACTTTCGGGTGACATCCAACGAACTGGAAGCATTCTTGAACCCCCGATCTTGAATTACAAATTAAAGAATATCAAATGATTTGCTTGCTTATGCGTTTTTAACATGTTCCATACGTTATTAATAATTATAATAGTCTATGATTTAAATAATTACCTTGTAATAGTCGTGCGTGTAGACATCTCGCGCCATTCCAAAATCGGATATTTTCACAATTAAACCATCCCCAACAAGACAATTTCTTGTGGCTAAATCTCTGTGCACAAAATGTTGGGACGTCAGATACTTCATCCCATTGGCTATTTGCAGGGCTACGTCTATGAGGTCATTCTATAAGCCAGAAAACATTGAAATATAAATAATTATATTATGATTATATAATCAGAGCCCCCCCCCCCCCTCCCCGAAAAATAAACCCAAAACAAAAAACGATCTTTAATAGTTTTTATTATTCACAAATATATGTATACAGATGCCGTAAAGGATAAGTTAATTACTGTTTCTTACCGTTTTTTTTTAACTCTTCATTATATCATTAGACGTACGAGCATATTGATAATGAAATAAATCTGGTTTTGTAATTGTAGTATTTTATATCAAACTTAGTACGGTCCCAAAGACAGATGGTCTCTTAAGTCTTTGACAAAATCCATTTTATATAATTTTTTGTATAGATATAGTTATGTTGAAAGTACTAGCAAATCTTCGAAAATAGGTCACTGAAGCGTTGAAGCGAGGGGCTGTGTCAAACATAGTTTGGACCGGAAGTATTTGATAAAGCATCACCCGTTTGATATAAGAAAGGTTTATCACACAGGTAATGCACACCACACGTATGAGATAAATTACTAAGTGAAATATTATGGGGAAATTTCCTCCATCTTATGCTTTATATATATATATATATATATATATATATATATATATATATATATATATATATATATATATATATAATTAATATAATGTCTTGTTTATGATCTTTAGTATTTAACAGGACTTGCACGTCTTTCATTTAAAACTTTCATATCAAATGAAATGCAAATGTTCAAATATTCACGTTAATATAAGTACATTGTTTTAGTAACAATTTTTTATAACATGCCAAAAATTACAAGCTAACGTTTTATCAAGGGCAAGTTTTTGCCCCGTTTACTCAGAATTCGTAAGATAGAAATGTATAAAATGATATTGAGATGCAACTCAAACATTACATGGTCTCCCCACTTAGTGACACCCTCAAAGATGTTTTGATAATTTCATATTAGCTATTCATTCAGATCCAAGATTTCTCTGATGTTGTATTTTTTTACCTTGCGATTTACGAATTTTGAAAGAAGCGTCATGCTGTAAATTTGAATTTACAAGTTGTCATGTAAATTTTGTATTTACTGCCACCCGGTAAATTAAAACAAGAGGCCCATGGGCCACATCGCTCACCTGAACAGCAGTTCCTTGTAACATTCTATTTCGTAGCATATGCTTTTTCTATTTTAAACATTGAACCCCTTTCTGGGGCCCCAGTATTGGTCCGAGGTTTATGGTTGGCTTTAACAACATAAATAGTAACATAGGAATGAAAATGTGTAAACTGCGGCGGGACCGCACGTACACAGCCTGAAAAACTGATCGTAGAAGAGTTCCACATCAAAAGGAATAGCTCTGTGTCTCAGACTGTACAGATCAACATCAAGAAAGATAACTCTTAGTTCCACTACATTAGAGTTTACACAATTTGAGGATCCTTGCATAGTAACCTCACAAACTGTAGCATTATTATAGTTCTCGAGAAAAACTATATAAAAACATTTTCAATATATCTTTCTATGTTAAACGTTGAGCCCCTCTTGGAGCCCTAGTATTAGTCCAGTGCCAAAGCTTTATTTATTTGGAATCTACATTATCTGCAATTTTTGCCCCCCAAAATCAAAGTTTTAGAAAGAGCTTTAAAATAAGGTGAAAGATAGTTAAAATCATATTGGAAATAAAAGTGTAAAAGGTTATCACCACAGTGACGTCATAATGTAGAAATGACGTCATGAATATTGCATTATTTTGATAAATGGATGTTTTGTTGCAAAATATGGGTGTTTTCCGGTGGTTATTCGACTGGGAAACATCGAGCGCAGGCTTGCTCAAGTACCATTTTTTAGTATAATATGTATAACTATCTGAAGAAAAACATATGTTAAAATCGCACTTGAGCAGACCTGCGCTCTATACTTCCGAATGCAAAATATAGAGCAAAAATGAGAATATCTTCATTTGTTTGCAAATTTGTGGGAATTAGGTCATTTAGGTGACATCATAGAAAAACAGGGAGTAAGCAATGATGACTAAAACCAAGATTAAAGTTATAGGCATCCTCTTTACAATGATTTGTGAAGATTTCATTTTTATACGATACTATTTAAAAATTGGTTGAAATCGGGGGCAGATATTTGACCATACCGCACATAGTCCTTTGGCCCAGTGGTTCTTGAGAAGAAGTCGAAAATGTGAAAAGTTTACAGACGGACGGACAGACGGACGGACGACGGACAACGGGTGATCAGAAAAGCTCACTTGAACCTTCGGTTCAGGTGAGCTAAAAATCACAACATGACAAAAGGACCATATTTCAACGTCAAAATATAGAAAGCCCTACCTTTACCGAATTACTTGATTTATAAATTGTACAGTGTGCATTTGGTTAAATATTGTCGTGAATAACAGTAACATTGAAAAATGACGAGCTATGATGGGGATTAAATAAAATCTTTAAGTAGGCGAATAGTAGTCGTTCTCACATCCTGTTTATCATGGAAAATAAGAAAAGTGGATAAATTCCTTTTATGGGAATTCTAGAAGAGAAACAAGTGATAATGAGCACTTAAAGTCTTAAGTAAAGTGTTAATTGATTCCACAAACCATACTACCCATCCTAAAGGGTAGTGAAAATCAATTTAAAAGGATCGACAGGCACATTTTACCTAGTGACTTGGGTATTTTTATAAACTTGACATGGGAATTAATTCCAGATACATGTACTATCTTAAAATTCGTTGACCTTTGCCAGTCTATCGCACTAGTCATTTTTATGGAAACGTGCAACTCTATATGTGTAATTGTCCTACTAAATTCAACTTGTGTGGGAATTCTTTAACACGTCATGTTCTTTTAAGGTCAATGTAGAGGCCAAAAGTCTTGTAATGAACAGACATTTCAAATCGTTCAGTTATCAAATTTGGCTTGTCTAATTTCGATAAATTAAATAGTTTTTATTTATCTAAAACGATTTTCTATAGTGTAACAGGGTATTATTAGAAGAGCCCTTTTTTACTGTAACCTAACAAAAGGACCATATATGATTGAGAGAATACTTGGCCACAAAAAAAAAATTAAATGAGTTTATGTTAGATAATTTGTAAATTTGTAGATGGGTTGTCATTTGATATGACTCAAATTCATTTAGCTTACCTATTTACACTTATTTACACTATATGACGACAGAAATGACACCGTTTTTGAAATTCAGTCGATGTTTTATTGTGTTTAATCAATGGAAAGCAAATCGCAGTTTTAGACAAGCGATGTTTTTCTGCAAAAAAAGAGTCTTGAATAGAATTTGAATAAAAAAATATTTTTCAAGCCTACGCTCATTTTTTTGGAAGAGGGATCAAAGTAATTATGTCATAGTTTTTAAACTGACAGCATACTTTAGATTTTGAATTCAGATAAGGGTATCTAAACTTCTGAAATACCTTTTGCAGCTTGAAGTCATTTTCGTTTTTCCGCATCACCGGGTCATTTCTGCGAAGAAGTTCTGCTAGGTCGCCATGGATCATGTACTCAAAGATCATGTAGGGAGAATCTCCAACATCTGGTATATAATGAAAATAACTATTGGTTCGACAAGTTACATGTATATTCTAATGGTACATATTTAACAAAGTGAAATTATTGGAAAATCCTTTTACCTTTTGTAATTACACCAAGAAGACTCAGGATATTATCATGGCTGAAGTTGCTCATGATTTCCACTTCTCTTTCAAAATCTTCCTTAACTTCATTTGACACACCCTCTTTCAGTATTTTTATAGCAACGTTTGTAGCATCCGGACTATCTGGGGTGTAATATAAACCTGCAGAAAAATTTAAAATATAATTATATTTTAAACGAACACTTAAGTTTCAATTTATTTGTGTGTTCTCGTGAGCTTTAGCCACATTATCCTGATTTAAAAATCGTGTTGTATTGATTCTTTTGTCAATCCTTATGTAAAATTTTCATCATAAAAATTCTCCAATGAAATGCGTCTTACAAAATGAGAAAGAAAACCTTTAACATTGGCATATCATTTACTGCCATGTGTTATGATAAAACTCGCAATAAGTAGTCATACTTTACATGAAGATGAACATTTGGTAATTTCAAAAAGCTTATACCCTTATACACGTGACCAAAGGCCCCTTCCCCTACGGTTTCAATAATCTTCACCCTCTCGTATGGAATCTCCTTAATTGAAATTTTCTTCTCCTCGGACTTGTCTTGTGACGTCATAAAATATGTTGGATTTTTGTTCACAAAATTCATTCTATCTAATAACTGAATGTCTTCATTGTTCCGGATTATGACGTCTTTTCTCTTTTTCTTTCTTTGACAAAGTTGTGTTTTTCGCGCGAAAACGAGAATAAGTATTGTGAGAAGAGTAACAATGAAAGATACGGGGATAAAGATTTGGAGAAGAGTCTGTGTCTCTTCGGCTGATAGCACAATATTGTTCTGGGTCTGAAAAAATGAAAAATAACATAAAAGCATATTTATTCAATTTCGTATCAACTTCATTTTTGGGAGTTGATTTTAATCAAATCTCCTATGCAGTTACTCTGGTAAACCGAAAGTGAAAAAGTGTTTGGACCTAAGCACAAATCATCACCGCTGACAAGACTTAGTTCTTGAAAATAATAAAAAAATTCAAAGTAATGTATGCTGAAGCATTGTTTTTCAAAGAAACTTATCAATAAACACTTTGAAAATTGTAAGATTTAATGTAATACGAACAACTAAGATATTTTTGTAGTCTGTATTCCTACGCCAGAGTTTAATATAGCCTCGTTCAACCAAACGCTCGGCTGTCTCCGTAAATCTCCGACAAGCAGAAAGGCTCTCTTGCTTGTCGGATATTAACGGAGAAGCCGAGTGTCTGGTTGAACGAGACTATATTTCGATATCAATAGTGCTTGGATCCATAAAAATTTTTGAATTGCTTCGATTACTTATACATAGTTTGAAATTTATCTTTAAATATTACACAACATGATTCATATGGGGTTTCTCGAAATTCTTGTAGGAAAATTCTAAAATTCATATAATAAAAAAGTGCGTAATTCAAATACAGACTAGAAACTAATTGCCATGCAAGATAAGTTTATTTAAAATAAATGATAATCGATAAAATCAACTCCCGTCAGTACTTCAGTACTTTGATTATCCTTTTCTTATGTAGATTCACACTTGATTCAGTAACATTTATATGTAAATAAACTGACAAACATAGGCTTTTGAATAACTGTCAAACTCATCTCATCAAATTTAAAACTATGACATTTAAAATTTTTCAAGATCCATGTATATTTCAATTCTATTGATTTCAAAACTTTAAATGAAAAATAAGAATAAGAACACTTTTGCTACCGCCATCGAAAGAAAGAAATAATAAAAATATAAAAAATGTACAAACTCTGTTTGAGTTGGTGGTGACATTGTTGCCAACAGAAACGAAGAATCCGGAATCTCTGACCTTTTGTGATGATATGGTAGCAGCTGCAAGTCAACAAGCATCTAATTATATCAATGCAAATTTTAATGAAAGAAGACATAATAAATACACTCCTTTCCTTCTGATGCTGGAGCCAGCATGATAAACTTTGAATTATGATTTCTGGCTATTTTAAATCGATTCTCATTGAATCGAAGGAGCGTTCGAAACAAAAGATGTATGACAAAAACAAAAACAATAGAAGATAAAGTAAGAGAAGTGAGCCATACGAGTTTCACAGGACCCATCCTTGTCAGTCTCCTTCAAAATGGACACACAGAAGCACGTTTTGTACCCCCGGCCGGCATGGTCCGCGCAGTGAACGTCCTCTTGTATACCCCTCGATGAACTGTTGTGTACTTCGCAATCCGCAGTCGTGAAGCACTTTCGGAAGTTTCCTGAGAACATTTTGAAATTTAAAAAATATGAAATTTAAATGATATTATTAAAAAAAGGATGCAATCAATTTCTATAAATACATGTCAGTTTTATGCCTATCATGAATTCTAAGATAGACCTTCAGTTGAGACATCCATACTTCTTTTATTCGTCATCTTTCTTGAACATACTGTACTTAAATGAGTGCCGGATTACATGCACAAGTCCACGACTTATTCATTTCGAACTTGTCTAACGCGTGGGAGAGTAAGTTTCAGCAAATAGTCTGCTTGGTTTGAATATGGTCGTGATTTAATTAACAAAAGGATGTTCACTCCTTAATGCTGGATCGTTTCAACCAAGTCAACTTGAGAATAGAATCAATATTGCAAAATGTTAAGAGATCTATCCTAGTTGTCATCACTTCTATTAATCAGTGTTTTGTGTAGTTACTAAATAGATGTGAATGTTATTGACATTTAATTCTCTCAGCTACAATTTTATTCTTATACATGTACATAACACAAGCTGAAATGATAGTTTGACTCTGCTTTTAATTTTATTACTATTGCTAAAATTTTAATGGAACCCGTCTTCGAACTTTTTCTTGCGCGGTCATGTACCATGGTATTTTTGTCAACCTAATCACTTGGAACATATTTTGTGTACAGCCCGTAAATAATCGTTTCATTATCCGGAAAGTCTAAAAACGGCTCTGTCAAAAGCAAATTTATTTTCGCACAGCGATTTCCCTGCTAATCACATAAAATGGAATCATGGGTAATCATCAATGAAAACGTTACTTTGAACAACCAGCACAGTATGTCCAAACGTGTAAAAAAAAATCGATAACCATTCAACAAATTGTATTTAATGACAGTTCTTAATTCTTTCGTCCGAAACGAGTCCGCTAATACAGACTTAATTCCCTTTATCCTTTTCTCATTTCCTGTCGAAAAGCCGACCATTAACCTGAATAGCTGTACACTATTCACTGTGAAATTTAAACCAACATATTGATGCTGATATTCATATATTGTTAAAGACTAGCTATTCCTATGATTCAAAACTAATTTTTTGATTGTATAAAATGATCAAAACAAAATCTGCGAAATAAATCATCAAGGTTTTATCGTCCGATTCATCACTATGAGACAATCTTATGCTTATTAGACAAGAAAGAATACTTATAAAACAAGTCAGATACCTATAGGTCAATCCAAAACTGTTTATGTTTCACTCACAAGACAGGTTTTTACCGATTAGATAAGCTTAAACTTAAAAATGTTTCAATGATTTAATAAGACAAGCCAAAACTTTGTAAAGTTACACTGATGACAAACCAAAACTGTTATGTTTCACTGATTAGCCAAATCTATTTTATGTTTCATTGATAAGACAAGCCAAAACTTTGTGATGTTCCAATCAATGTTATACTGATGACAAACCAAACCTTTGTAATATTTCTCAGATAAGATAAGCACATACTTTGTAGTGTTCATTTATAAGGCAAGCCAAAACCAAAATGTTGCTTTTAAAAGACAAGCAAAAATTTTAATTGTGTCACCTAATGCACAGGCAAGAACGTTTAAATATATAACTCTACAAAAAAGGTATTCGAGATTGCGTCAGCATCAGTCATTCTCAGTGACACAATCCCTACAGTGTACCAAGACTAACATTGTAGATTTTGGGCCTAAATTATTTCATCTTTTTGCCCTGAAAAACAAATTCTGACCGGCTGGTTTATCATTTGTCTCCACGACAACCGACATAAAGTAAGATGGAATCTTAAATCTTATGTCGATGCACAAATAAGAGTTATCAAACCTTGGTAGATAAGTTAACGTACATCATTCTTTAGAAGACAGTATTAATCGCGGTCTATTATTTGTATACTTTGTCTAGTAAATAATGTATAAAACAAATCTGTCTTGAAATATGTATGTTTACTCACATGATGTGAGTTTTATCAACATAGTGATAATTACATTACTGTTACCATGGAAAGTAGAATATGAATCCAAGAAGCATGTATGTGCTAATCGATTCTTAATGAAAAATGAATGCAATTGAAAATAAAATGATGAAAGAGATCGGTAACCATGGAAATAAGTTTTATTTTTTACGGTTTTTTGATGAATTTGTTATCATTGAACAAAGAGAAACGTACAGTTATCTAAAATTGAATGTCATTTGATATTTCAATGAAATAATTGAATGATTTAGAAATCAAGTTATTATGGAAATCATTTTTCTATGATATTTAGCTTAAACCACGTTCACTGAAAGAAAAATAAATGTCTGCCTCCGATTACTTTCTAACGCACATTTAAAGCATTTATGTGGACTATAAAGTTAAGATTATTAGTAATTTGTTACCCAGCATATATTTTATTTTATTTTCCAAGTTAATGTAGTTAACGTTTGCAAATTAATTTTACTATCAATAATGTAGAATCATCAACTTAAGGGGTATATAAGTGATATTATTGTTTTGTGTTGAACATTTCATGCATTGAAACCATATAATGTCTCTGTGATTTTAATTACAAACACAATTTGAGAAGACACAGCACAGTTACACCTAATGCCCGTCCCAAGCACCATTCATTGCGTGTCAAATGTTAATCCTAAACTCAGATCTCTTTCGTTCTAATCAGTTAATCAGTCCAATGTCACGAGAATGATAGAGAGGTTTCCAAGAGGTATTGATTATCTCTTATAAGATTCTGGAAAGAGGCAAATCCTACTAGTATCTTGCTTTCATGATTTTTGCTTTTTATCTGTGGTCTTTAAATGTCCGCCCAGAAAGGTAGAATAGTATGACAGGTTCATCTTAATGTATTTTGGGAAGGGGGGTTATCATTTTAAATATCTGTGTAAACAGTTAAATGTCCATTATTTAGACTTCAAATAAAATGAGAGGCCCAGGAACCACATTGCTCACAACATCATATAGGGAAATTTGTCCATTATAGCTTGTCATACCAAATAATTTTTAAAATATTAAAACTATACATTACTAAAACTACTTAATAATAATTTTACAAGTAATTACATGTTTAATTGAAACCAAAATCCCTTTCCTAAACTCGAGGTTAAAATATTCGTGGGATGTATGAAATTAATTACTTAGCATGTTTCTTTTAGATCTAAATACGATATTTTTGAAACGCAAGAAAATTTAGGTTTCTTGTTTTTTAATGTCGTATAAAGAACATTTTCGGTAAGATCTTTTAAATACTTTTAATGCAAATACAATCTACATTAAACTTTTTTCAAACAGTGATATCAAATGTTAAAGCAAAGAAAGCGGTTGTAAAAAAATGGCATTAAAATTTGAACAGTTTCTTAGTAAACACAGGCAATTTAATTTATCGTGACAAGTAAAATACTTCCATATATTTTCAAAGAACATTAAAGTAACAACTGCCAATATGTTCTAACAATTTACAACATTAAGGAAAACTTGAGCTGTCATCTTTAATAAAAGAAAAGATTCATTCACGGAACTGAAGGTTACATCGCAGAGGTACCTGCAGGTTTGTAGCTTCCGGTCTGTAAAAAAAACTCGAATGGACGACCTGAGAGCTACAGTTTTAAAAAGTTGCAATTAACAGTGCACAAAAACTTGCACAAAGAAAATGAGTGAATAAGGCGAGTGAAACGCCCATATGAGAAATGATTAGAAACTGCAAAAATAAATATAACTAGACACGATCTCGTTGCGAGCAACGAGGAGGTCTTCCGTGCGATTTTTTGAAGGTTATATGGCCTTGACTTTGATATTTGACCCTTTATCTCCTTATTGGGGCAACAACAAAAAAATTGATGGTTGAATTTTATTAGGAACATCATTCTCAGCATTTTATTCTATATTGATTTTCAAAATAATGTTTTTTAAAATATTTGTTCTGTTTGAAGTATGTTATCAAAGTTTGGTACTTCTGGCCCCTTAAAACCCATTAAAACCCCTTAATACGGAACACATGATAAAATAATTATAATATGTTGTTAAATAAATGTGAGATGAACATTTTTGCTTCCTAAACATATAACAAAACATTTTTCAGTAAAGTGCTATGGAAGAAAGACTTTAGAGCCCTTTTGGTCCCTAAATTGAAGGGCCAGCCCCTTTTTCTTGGCATCATACGAAAGTTCTTTTGATATTAAACATATTTTGTTCAACAAGTGTTTAGAAATTCTTTGCCGTTTTTGAGCTATCTGGGATATGACGTTTTAGGGGCCGACCCCTAATCTCCTTATTGGGGCCAGATAACGAAAATTTTATGATTGAATATTGTTTAAAACATCATTCTAAACATCTTTTATTCGATATTGCTTTTCAAAATATTTGTCCTTTTTGAGATATATTCGATCGAAGTTTTGGATTTTTGGCCCCTTAAAACCCCTAATTACGTAACGCATAATAAAAAATTTATAATGTATAGTTTTATTAGTAAAAGATGAACATTTTTGCTTCTTAAACATATTACAAAACATTTCTCAGTAAAGTGCTATAGAAGAAAGACTTTAGAGCCCTTTTGGCCCCTAAATTGAAGGGCCAGCCCCTTTTTGATGGAATCATACGAAAGTTCTTTTGATATTAAACATATTTTGTTCAACAAGTGTTTAGAAATTCTTTGCCGTTTAAGAGCTATCTGGGAAAGGACATTTTAGGGGCCGACCCCTAATCTCCTTATTGGGGCCAGATAACGAAAATTTTATGATTGAATATTGTTTAAAACATCATTCTAAGCATCTTTTATTCTATATTGCTTTTCAAAATATTTGTCCTTTTTGAGATATATTCGATCGAAGTTTTGGATTTTTGGCCCCTTAAAACCCCTAATTACGTAACGCATAATAAAAATTTAAAATGTATAGTTTTATTAGTAAAAGATGAACATTTTTGCTTCTTAAACATATTACAAAATATTTCTCAGTAAAGTGCTATGGGAGAAAGACTTTAGAGCCCTTTTGGCCCCTTATTTAAGGGACCAGCCCCTTTTTCTTGTTATCAAACGGAAGATCGTGTAAATATAAATTTTATTTGCTTTATATGTCATGGTAAAATATTTTCAGGAAAGGAGATAAAGAACGAAAACCATTAAAAATTACGTCGTTTTTTAAAACTCGATTTTCGGGTCCAGGCGAGCTTCGACGCCTTTGAAGCCAGACAACCACAAATGCCTTTAAACACATCTACAATCTTTTGTCTACAATCCCTGAAAATTTAAATTCAATATCTTTTTTCGTTTAGGAGGAGATAGCAGGACAAAATGACCCTCTAAAAATCACTAAAACGTCAATATCTCCCGAACGGAAATGACGTCATTAAAATAAAAAATTATATATAAGGTTTTTATCAATATCTACAAGATCTGAAATTTTCACGAAAATCGGTCAAGTCGTTTTCAAAAAATCGCTTGTACAAAAAAGCGTAAGAAAAAAAAAAAAAAATAAAAGGGAAAAAGAAACAAAGCAATAACAATAAGGTCTTCCGTTGGAAACGGAAGACCTTAATTAAATCTGGTACTTTAAAAAAAAATAATTAAAAACAAAGTAAATTTAACGTAACATCGGTTTGTAACCCTTAAATATTTTAAATACTCGCAACAGGTTGATTTAAACTGGCGTATTTGTGTCAAAATCTCCAAATAGTGTCATTTTTATAACTTCAAAGCCTTTTCTTTTATAGAGTGGGTCTGAGCTCCATATTTTTGTCATAGTCTAAATGCGGTTTAATGGAATTAAAACCGATTTCAATCAACAACTATGTGGAGATATGACCCACTTTACTTTAAAAATGTCATTTTGTAGCCAAACAATTGAACGTTATAGAAAAATAATACGTCTGTAAATTCATGGCCAACGTCTCATATAGCATAAAACAACGCAATTTGTTGTGATTGAAATGGCTTACTGGTTAGAGCACCAGACAATAGGTAACTGTATAGAACTTGGGTTTTAAGGTTGTGGGTTCGATACCACCAAACTTAAGGATTTATTATTCTTTTCTTATTGTTTTTTGAAATATTTCTAACTGAATATATTTAGAAATTACCCTTTTGTAAACTTGTATCATAACATATCAAATATATTCAATTGAAAAAAAATGTTTAATTTGAAATTGTATTTTATGACTAAAGCAAATGGGCAGCTATTCCGATTATCTTTTTTCCCCATCTTCTTGTTTTATTAATCCTTTCTATTATGAGAAGAGAAGACCAACACTATAGGAAGAACTTATTTGATTTTATAGTCGTATGACACATGTAATGTACTTGTATTATGTATTATTTTCTTGGTTTAAAAACATGGAGACGTTATCAGTCACTTTTAGATTAGTATAACGGAAGCAAGAATCAATACAAGAAAAAATCTACACATCAAACTTTTTTGTCAGTTGTCATTTTAAAAGTGATGTATGATTTGAAAAATCCTTAAGACTAAAAATATGGTGGGTACATAAAATATCCTGTAATGGGGGAAATTACCTCGTCTTGCAAATAAAACAAACTTAAACTTATAGACGCCTTTGCATATTATACAAAAAATACCACCACCAAGAATGCAACACTTAATTCGATTAGAACTAAATTTCTGTGTGAAACCTGATAAATTTTTACAAAGCATCGAGTGCAAGAAATGCCAAACGGAAACAAAACCCAACTAACAGATGCATCTTTTTTGTTTAGATATTGCAGCTTGACCTACTTAGAGCATTTGTAAGATTATAAAAAAAATACATATGCACTAGCATTTACGGAACGAGTCTCTGATGAACACACGTCGTTTATATGTTTGTCGATGTTACTAAGCGTTAAGGAACGGTTACCAGATAGTTCTATCTGTCAACGTTGGAATAGAACAATAGATGAAAGTTCGTATGTCTTTAGTTGAAGCCCCATCTTGCAATTTCTGAAGCCTTAAAAAGTTAAGTCCTTTTTGCTTCCTGTTATTTTCCATCACAATTGAGTTACGACAATGTTAAAGTATTAATGCAAGCTCAAATACCAACACTGCAGTCAAAAATGTTTCTTCCTTACCATTATCAGAGTTTCCCGAGGAAGGAGGTGGATCTTGAATAACATAAAGAAAAAGTTAACCAAGCATAAATGATCATTCATAAAAGATTTAAACGATTGCATTTTGATTACCCAAGACGTCTTTATCTATAATAAGAGCATTATAATAGTTCTTTTTAATATATGAATTTATTTATTTAGTTTTATCATTTTAACAGTTAACCGTGAGTTTTGTATATGTTTGTCTTAAAATTAACTGAACATTCTTAATTTTAAAGACTGTTATTAAATAACAAAATTGATATTTATAATAAAGTAATGGTTACCGTGAACATCGTCTGTATCATCTCCTGGAACTAAAAAAAATGTTTATTTAATCAAAAACTTAATCAAAAGATATATCAAATGTAATTAAGTAAATATTATGAAACATTCATGCTACTTGTTTATAATGGAAACAATTCTTTTTACATATTATACCATCACATTTCTTCTCAACATTTTCAAAAATCTTATATCTTTGTTTACTTCAAGACTAATTATATGAAACCGCAAATTAATGACAATATAAATAGAATTTTAAAATAAAATCTTGTTACCATATTGCCAGGGTCATTGCATATATTACAATATTTTAAAATTAAACATTTGGTGGGAATAAATTGTCTATGATTATCCGTAGATTGAGAATAAAAACACCCACAAAATAACACGGTGTCATGAACGGGATGCATATAGCTGTTACCATTACAGAAACCTAGGCAATTAACATTGTGTGCCAATACTTTTAACCTCCTTAAAAAAACCCATCCAGTTACTAACTTCACATAGTCATTTTGAAATAAACGTACATGTACAATTTGCACATGCTGCACTGTGTACATGAACGAAAAATTTTTAAAGTTAGCATTTTAACTATAAAAACTGGAGACGGGAATAGTCTACAATGTAGTTACAGCGACAAAAGTCTATTTGGTAGTCCCTTATGATGGCTTCGATGCTCAACGAGTAACATTAAAGATATCGCTTCAATACAAACGGCAGCTTAGGGGAATCCTTCCTATACATACGTTTAATGATGGGCATATAGATAAAGCATGCAATGGTAAGAAGTTTAGCAAATCCACCGACAGAATGCTTTTCCAGAGAGCCTTTGAGATTTAGCAATCAAAATACGGTATTATACAAAGTTCAGCACCGTGTATCCATGTACAACATGTACTAACATGTACACATCAAAACAAAAATTCTCATTATCCAAAACGTAACGGATTTGGTCATAAACTGGTCCTAATGTACCGTCATTGGTCTTTATTAATCATATATCTTTGTTATGATAAGACCTTCAGAGCAAGGCAAAGCAGTCTGCTGTCCTAATGAAGATGGACTCATCCAGGGAATGCTTCAGATGTTGTACCCGAGAGACTAAAGCAGCTTACGCACAAATTACACCGAGGTATAGCGGCGATCAAATCGACCTATAGATCCTGAGGCAGGGAATTAGGATATTGTTTGGACCCGCACTCCAGTTTCTGTTTTCGAACTTATCAGTAACGGAAAGCAGACTAGAAAAATAAGTTCCATGAAACATTTTTTGTGATTTCTGTTATTTTTATTCAAAACAGAAAAGAAAGCATCTTGTCAAAACATCTTACTTTAAGTAAAATAAAACATCGTATCATCCGCAGAATGCCGATGGCTTCTCTTGATATGCTATCTTATTCTTTGGCAGATTATGCAAATTGTCTCGGTTTTGAATGCTGAAAAGACTCAATTTTAATTTTGTCATTACTATACAGAGACGTTCCTGGTGTAATTATACATGTTAAAAATATATAATTAAAAATATATGTATATATACATTACAACTAATTTGGTCGTAAAAGATGTTATTAATAAGTATATGTCTCGTACATCATACATCTTAGGTAAAAAAAAGTCCTATGTGAATTATTGTCTTTCTACTGTGAGTTTTCTAATATATCCATCTAGTTCATATTTTTCTTGGTTTTGTTTGTTTTGGTTTTTTCTCCCAATTTTTGCCGTCCATCCTGTGCATTCACTTTGAAACCCAACGTTTGAAAAAGCAATTATGATGAGAACGATGTTCTCAAAAATATGTCAGAGACATCAATCTGTCAAAAACGTAATCCAAACATGTTGTGCTACAAACATTTCTCCCCGATTCCGTTTTTAATGTTGTAGATATCTTGTAATCACAATTGGTCGTGTATTCTGATCTCTCTTAGCTACAGGTGCCCTCGGTTAATCGGAGAAAATTTCTTTAATATCAACAAACTATTCACCTTGGCATTCCGATAGGTAATCATTATTTGCTTGAACTACATATAACCGTTCGGAAAGCTTGCAAGTGAAAAATATAAGAAGGGGAATGCACTAATATATCGAATATTTATTTCACAATATCATTTTTATGAGGTATTACTTTCTAAAATAAATATGATTTTTACTTTGATAGTCCCATTGAAATTACCTTATCTAACGAGCATTTCTAAATGTCCACTTGATTGCAGACGCCATATTATATAAACTACTAAGTTTGAATAGATTATTGAATATCAAACATAGTTTAAAAACTAAAATATAAACCAAGATTTAGTTTTACAATAGAAACGTGTTTCTCACCTGATCCTAGCCCAGGAAGAATTTGCCCAAAAAAGACATTATCGTTCTCCGGGAGCGGTCCTGCACCGACCAGTGTACTTATGTTCAATGTCATCGATCAAGCTGTTGACAAACGCATTTAAAACAAAACAAAAAATTTCGCTGTAGCACTGACGAGAATCCGATCCAACTTCTTGAATTCAAACCAGAAAAATTCCCAAGACGAAAATAACAACCGAAGTCCAAACTCTACCACACCTGAAGAAAATGTCGCTTTCGGTGCTAATTTACACAAATGTTTTATGACGTAAGAAGAGACAAAAGAAAATACATCTCTTTTAATCAGGAAATATAGAGCATGTTCCTCGCTGCCACTCGAACTTCATCCAGGTTAGGAAATAGAGATGAACATAAGCAAGAAACACGCTAGAAGCGATTGACGCCGCTAGACTAGATGGGAAAAAAACCTTCCTTTCTGATCGCTGCGAAGGAACCGTACGCAGCGATTAGCTAAGACTTGAAATTACCGTAATTCTTCTTAATATATCCAACATTTCCGTATCCAGTGAAACGAAATGAATAGAGACATGACACGGAGAAAAGCTTCTGACCGCCTCCATTTACGTGGACAACAGTTTATATATAGAAATGGATTTTGAATGATTACTTAAAAGTTTGACTAAGCCTAGACGGGCAATCGGTTTTTAGAACGCAGTTCGCAGTTCGCAGTTCGCAATTGAATAGTGAACTGCGTTCTATAGAACGCAGTTCGCAATTCAAAATTTAGTGCGATTGAATAGTGATTCAAAATTTAGAATTCATATTTGGGGCCCGCTTGCCTTATATTCAATTGAATAGTGAACTGCGTTCTATAGAACGCAGTTCGCAATTCAAAATTTAGTGCGATTGAATAGTGAACGGCGTTCTATCTAGAACGCAGTTCGCAATTCAAAATTTAGAATTCATATTTGGGGCCCGCTTGCCTTATATGCAATTGAATAGTGAACTGCGTTCTATCTAGAACGCAGTTCGCAATTATTCAAAATTTAGAATTCATATTTGGGGCCCGCTTGCCTTATATGCAATTGAATAGTGAACTGCGTTCTATCTAGAACGCAGTTCGCAATTCAAAATTTAGAATTCATACTTGGGGCCCGCTTGCCTTATATGCAATTGAGTAGTGAACTGCGTTCTATAGAACGCAGTTCGCAATTCAAAATTTAGTGCGATTGAATAGTGAACTGCGTTCTATCTAAAACGCAGTTCGCAATTCAAAATTTAGAATTCATATTTGGGACCCGCTTGCCTTACATGCAATTGAATAGTGAACTGCGTTCTATAGAACGCAGTTCGCAATTCAAAATTTAGAATTCATACTTGGGGCCCGCTTGCCTTATATTCAATTGAATAGTGAACTGCGTTCTATAGAACGCAGTTCGCAATTCAAAATTTAGTGCGATTGAATAGTGAACTGCGTTCTATCTAGAACGCAGTTCGCAATTCAAAATTTATAATTCATATTTGGGGCCCGCTTGCCTTATATGCAATTGAATAGTGAACTGCGTTCTATAGAACGCAGTTCGCAATTCAAAATTTAGAATTCATACTTGGGGCCCGCTTGCCTTATATGCAATTGAATAGTGAACTGCGTTCTATCTAGAACGCAGTTCGCAATTCAAAATTTAGAATTCATACTTGGGGCCCGCTTGCCTTATATGCAATTGAATAGTGAACTGCATTCTATAGAACGCAGTTCGCAATTCAAAATTTAGTGCGATTGAATAGTGAACTGCGTTCTATCTAGAATGCAGTTCGCGATTCAAAATTTAGAATTTATATTTGGGGCCCGATTGCCTTATATGCAATTGAATAGTGAACTGCGTTCTAGAACGCAGTTCGCAATTCATTTTTGGGGCCCGAAATTTTCAGGAGCATCTACTAGTGGTATTTCACTACCACTGTGAAATTTGGTGATGCAGTAATCTATAGTTTTTGAGATCTGTATGGTGTCCGGACAGGGCCATTTGCATTAGCGCGACATCGCGTTCAGATAAACGAGACATTGCGCTAACACATGTACACAACACACGCCGTCGCGCTATTACAACTTTGCACAACACGCCGTCGCGCTAACACAACTTTGCTTAACACGCCGTCGCGCTAACGCAACTTTGCAAGTTTCACAGTCTAGTAGGAAGTCGTGTCCGGAAATATTAGACTGCGCATGCTGAAATATGCATGCACGCAAGCATGGATAAAAAATAAATAAAATGTACTTTGAAATATATATATTATTTTCGTTTATTATCAGTGCATATGAATAAAAATATAGTTACTAGTGTGTCACTAGATAAGGATATGAATTTCGTGGATCATTGTTAGTTGATCCACGAAATTAAGTATTCATTGAAGAGCAATTTTAATTAACGTTTTGTATTGATAGGTTCATTGGCCACTAATTTACGTATACTTGATATTGTGATTTTCACTTTATCCACGAAAATTGATGCCCTTGAATATTAATGAAACCACAGTATTCAATTACATATAAGCCCGATTCTCAGAAACTATAGACTACTGCATTACCATATTTTCACAGTGGTAGTGAAATACCACTAGTAGATGCCCCTGAAAAATTCAGGTCCCGAATATGAATTCTAAATTTTGATTTGCGAATTGTTTTCTAGATAGAACGCAGTTCACTATTCAATTGCACATAAGCCCGATTCTTAAACATAGGTAATAACAGATTACAAAGCTCACCGAGACGAGGGATCACCTTTTTGAGGAATCACCTTTATGAGACCACCTTTATCATATTATTTGAAAATCATAGTTAATGATCTTGGATATACATGGATACTGTTTTGACAAAATATCGTATAACAATATCATATAATAAAAATTGTATAATAATCATATGTTCATTTCATAGGGTATTATATGATACAATGTTTATCAATGCGATAATATAAAATACTATATTGCATCCTATGATACCAGTACAATATATATCATATATTACCATAAAATACTGTAATAAATAATGATGAAATATGATATTGTAACATATGATATGACATTGTATCTTGTTATACATTATTGTATTTGATCACATAATACAATATCATAATATATTATGATATTGATATGATATGATACATTATAATAATATATGATACAATATCATATCACATAATGCATCACAATATTATACTGTATAATATTATAGCATGATATTGCATTGTATGATATTGTATTATATTTGATACAATGTAGGATATTGTATCATATGATACAATAAAATTAGCTACAACATTGTATCATATCAATTGATACAATATCATGTGATATAGTACTATATTATATCATACAATATCATAGTATACTTTATTGTATTATATGATACAATATCACATTATACAATATCATATAATACATTTTCATATATTGATAAAACAATATATTTTATAAACCAATCTCATTTTATACAATATCGTATCATATGATATGATATGATATGATATGATATGATATATATATTATACAATATCATATCATATGATACTATATTATGTTGCAATATCATATGAAATAGCATGTGATAAAATATAATATATGTGATATTATACAATATCATATTATACAATATTGTATCATAATAAACAATACTATACATAACAATATCACAATACAATATCATATCATAATGTACAGAAAAAATTGATACAATATCATATCGTATCATATGATATGATATGATATATTTTATACAATATCATATCATATGATACTATATTATGTTGCAATATCATATGAAATAGCATGTGATAAAATATAATATATGTGATATTATACAATATCATGTTATACAATATTGTATCATAATAAACAATACTATACATAACAATATCACAATACAATATCATATCATAATGTACCAAAAAAAATTGATACATTATCATATCGTATCATATAACTTTTTACAATATAATATATGATATAATATTGTATCATATAAAACAATAGTGTATCATATCATACAATACTATATCATAGGAATCATATTATATCATTTAACAACGAACACATCTATCAAGCAGGTTTTAGATAGGATAATTTTTTTAGCATCCTTGATAATGGAGATCTGCATCTGAAGCTACCTCTGCAGTTCATTAATATTATAGTTAAATCAACTATGCAAGCTATTATCTATAAAATATGTGACCTGTTCCAAAAAAACAAATCTCTTCCAGCATCCGAAACATACGCCTCAGATTCAGCATTCAAGCCTGCCAGGTGCATCAGTGTCATAAGACGTATCATCCATGCAAGTTTTATGAAGTTAGGACCAGTAATAACTAAGATATAATCATCAGAGGGCACCTGCTCCAAAAACTTTAACAAACTCTTAAAACCTTAACCTCCTTCAGCATCCGAAACTTATGGCTCAGATTCAGCATTCATGCCTGTCAGGTGCATCAGTATTATAAGACGCACCATCCATATAAGTTTGGTGAAGTTAAGACCAGTGATAACTAAGTTATAATCATCAAAGGGCACCTGCTCCAAAAACTTTAACCAGCTCTAAAAACCTTAACCTCATCCAGCATCCGAAACCTATGGCTCAGATTCGGCATTCCGTCCTGTCAGAGGCATCAGTATCATACGACACACCATCTATGCAAGTTTGGTGAAGTTAGGACCAGTAATAACTAAGATATAATCATCAAAGGGCACATGCTCCAAAAACTTTAACCAGCTCTAAAAACCTTAACCTCATCCAGCATCTGAAACCTATGGCTCAGATTCGGCATTCCTTCCTGTCAGGTATATCAGTATCATAAGACGCACCATCTATGCAAATTTAGTGAAGTTAGGACCAGTAATAACTAAGATATAATCATCAAAGGGCACCTGCTCCAAAAACGTTAACCAGCTCTAAAAACCTTAACCTCATCCAGCATCTGAAACCTAAGGCTCAGATTCAGCATTAAAGCATGTCTGATGCATCAGTATCATAAGATGCACCATCCATGCACGTTTGGTAAAGTTAGGACCAGTAGTAACCTATAAATTGCTATCAAAGGGCACCTGCACCAAAAACTTTAACTTGCTCCAAAAACCTTAACCTCCTCCAGCATCTGAAACTCATGGCCCTGATTCAGCATTCAGGTCTTTCAAGTCCATGAGTAGGTCAAGATGCATCATCCATGCAAGTTTGGTGAAGATAGGACAAGTAATAACTTAGATACAGGACCTGCAACAAAAACTTTAACCAGGTTCGGACGCCGACGCCGAGGGTATAGCATAAGCTCCCCCCGACTTCGTTTCGGTGAGCTAAAAACTACCCAAATATGAATTCTAAATTTGAATTGCAAACTGCGTTCTAGATAGAACGCAGTTCACTAATCAACAATTTGAATTGCGAACTGCGTTCTAGATAGAACGCAGTTCACTATTCAATTGCATATAAGGCAAGCGGGCCTCAAATATGATTTCTAAATTTTGAATTGCGAACTGCGTTCTAGTAAGAACGCAGTTCACTATTCAATCGCACTAAATTTTGAATTGCGAACTGCGTTCTATAGAACGCAGTTCACTATTCAATTGCATATAAGGCAAGCGGGCCCCAAGTATGAATTCTAAATTTTGAATTGCGAACTGCGTTCTAGATAGAACGCAGTTCACTATTCAATTGCATATAAGGCAAGCGGGCCCAAAGTATGAATTCTAAATTTTGAATTGCGAACTGCGTTCTAGATAGAACGCAGTTCACTATTCAATTGCATATAAGGCAAGCGGGCCCCAAATATGAATTCTAAATTTTGAATTGCGAACTGCGTTCTATAGAACGCAGTTCACTATTCAATCGCACTAAATTTTGAATTGCGAACTGCGTTCTATAGAACGCAGTTCACTATTCAATTGCATATAAGGCAAGCGGGCCCCAAATATGAATTCTAAATTTTGAATTGCGAACTGCGTTCTAGATAGAACGCAGTTCACTATTCAATCGCACTAAATTTTGAATTGCGAACTGCGTTCTATAGAACGCAGTTCGCTATTCAATTGCAAACTGCGAACTGCGTTCTAAAAACCGATTGCCGCCTAGACGGGGAAGTGAAGCCATTCAATGGCAAAATAGAAAGCAGAAGCCATGGACCGTTCCATGCAAGGATGCTGTCACTTCTCCGTTTTGAATCTGGGTGACATGTAATGTGTACTTAAAGAAAGACGCCAATTTAAGAAGCTAGAGACGGAACAAAGAAAGGATCCATATAAAGCTTTTAACGGTGATGTATGGAGACCGTTTAATGAAGCCGAGATTTTCTACTTGACAAATGATAGAGGCTTCCATATGTACTGTAGCACCTTTCACTCGTTATCCAACTGACAAGCACATATTTCAAGTTAAGCTTAATAAAGGGGCATGGTCACGATTTTTGTAAAAAAATATTTTTTTGGATTTAATATTTACAATGCTTCAGAAAGGCATTTTTAATGGGCAACCGAAATTTGAGTGTCATTTGTTGAGTTATAAGCGAGTTGCAGAGCTTGAAATTCTTTGCCATGTAAACAAAGCTTTGTGAACATTTGAACGTTGAAGTAAAAAATTCAGTTTTAAACCTAAAACAAATATGTTAAACGTTAGAAATTGTTTATATATTCTTAAAATAAATGAAAAGATAGACAAATAAGCTAGAAAAATATTTTTTACTGGTATATTGTACCTTTGTAAACAAAAACAAGGCACGAGCCTTGTTTACATGACAAAGAATTGTGAGCCCTGTATCTTGCTTATAACTCTACGAATGACTCTCAAATTTTATTTGATCATTAGAAATGCATTTCTAAAGCATTTTAAATAATAAAAACATAAAAATAGAATTTGACCAAAATCGTGACCATGCCCCTTTAAACATTTTGCAATGAATTTGAGTAAAAATAATTGCTTTGCTTGATTTGTTTGGTAAAGGTTATCAAGGACTTCAACTGTTCATAATCATTTCTAGAAATCGTATATTTAGGTTCTTCCCAAAAATAAAAAGAATATAAATGAATTAATCATGACTTCAATTAATATCAATAAGAATTAATACAATTCATTTGTTTTATGTTTTACACGACTACACAGTAAGTCTTGACCCTGAAGAAATAATTATGTAAACAAATAATAAGAGATATTCCGTGCTTGTATGCCGTGCAGAAAATGAATGTACAGAGACTTAATCATAATAAATGTGTAATAAAGGTTTATGTTTCTTTTAAAAAACGGTTAATTATAGACTGAAGTATCAAATAGCTTAAGATCATAATAATGAGTCTCTGCTACAGCTAAATATGCTCAATACACGGTCTATTTCATCAAAAGGTTAAGGTTAACGGGATCAGATACACTGTATCCATTTTTGAGAATACTTGCTGTCAAATGCGCTTCAATTCAATGGGTGATATGTAAGTTATTCAAAATGATAGGAGTTTTATAAATTACCAACGAAATCAATTAATTAATCATCGGCGTGAAATATACCTGTTTAATTAATATGAACTTTCACCTGTCAAGGTCGCATTCAGAATACCTCAGGAATGCAAGTTGAACAGGATTAGAGTTATGTTACAAGCGTGTCAAATCTTAAATCATTGATTGTACTTCAAACACTTGAATTCTTGGTATAGGGCACATCTTTCTCAGACACCATATTAAAGTCTTAGACGAACTTAAATTTGGCCTATATTAAAGGGGCATGGTCACAGTTTTGGGCAAAAATTATTTTTTTTGATTTTAGTGTTTATAATGCTCAGGTAAGGCATTTTTAATAGGATAACAAAATTTGAGTGTCATTCTTTAAGTTAAATGCGAGTTACAGAGCTTAAAATTCTGTGCAATGTAAACAAAGCATTTGTTTACATTTTGAATGTTGAAGTGAAAATTCCTGTTTTAGACCAAAAGTGAATGTGTTAAACGTTAGGAACTATTTATTTATGCTTAAAATGAATAAGAAGATAGACAAATCAGGATGAAAAAAGATATTATACTGGTATATTGAACTTATGAAAACAAAAACAGGGCACGAGCCTTGTTTACATGACAAAGAATTGTGAGCCCTGTATCTTGCTTTTATCTCTACTTATGACTCTCAAATTTCATTTGATCACTAGAGATGCATTCCTAAAGCATTGTAAATAATAAAAAAAGAAAAAATAGAAATTGACCAAAATCGTGACCATGCCCCTATAAGTCCCACTTTTCCACTATACGTGATCTGTTTTAAAGAGAGACTTTGATCAGAACAGAGCTCGTCTAAGTCTTATGGCCCCTAGGCCTGACTTTGGAAAAGCGGTCGATGAAACGGGTACAAATAACTGTGTACGGGTAACTATACTATCACGGCATTGGGGTGGCGCATGTGTATCCTTTTCAAATATATTTTCAAACAAACATTTTGAAAATTCTATTGGAATTTGTTTACATAACGACCTCTTTATCTTTAGAACGAAGATCTATTTTTGCATGACCAGTTAACTAAACATAGATATACATTGTATAATGAGACGTCAAGTTTAAGGGTTATTCCGTGTCTTTACTTCAATCTCAATTAAATGCCAAGATATTCTAGTAATGACATAATTTAATTTATTTAAGACACAAAATGATTAATTATAATTAATATTATTCACAAGTAAAATTAAATGTTTTGGATCAACGACGCATAAAATATTTGACAAACAATCGAAGATTGAATAGAGACCATATACACATCGGTGATATGAAAAAAAACCCACATACGCGCCCTTTACAACTTGATCAGATGAGTCGATTTGGACCCGTTCTTCATTCCAAAAACAAACATCAATCCAGAGCCCTTTCAGACAACCATTGCATATTTGTTTCCAGATATAAACTTTATGTCCAAGTATCTTAACCCTTGGAACTAAAGGCTGATTTTACATTTCAAAGATAACTCTTTCGTTCATGCTACATTCGTAAACGTAGGGTGTTTTTGGCAACCCCAGACGTTAAAAATTATCAGCGATAGACAACATGAGCATGAAAAGACGTAAATATGTGAAATGTTAAACTTACAGATGTCAGCAATCAATGGGTGTTTTAACTTAGATTGCACAATGAGTGATGAACCATGTCATTTATCCGAGCACTTCGTTTCATCAAATGTTCTTTTATAAACCTTAAACATATCCTAAATGACACGGTTATAAGTTAGTCGACCTTGACTTCTTTTTTTAAAACGGTAGCTGTAGAAGAACGTTTTAACTTATTACGAGGCAAACCCATACGATCTGTTCTGTGAATTAGAAGGGTTAACATTTCTAAAATTCAGAATAAAAGAAAAAGTGTGAGCTATCTCAAATACCCCACGCTTCGTCATAACTTGACAACGGCACATATAATAAATGGCAGTGCAACCTTTAGATACACAATATAATTTGATAAAGGGCATAACTCGCAAAATTAAAAATCAACAGCTAATAATTTACTGAAAATATGCACATCAATTCCTTGTCTGTAACAACTGAAATTTTTAAAATCCTAAATGCCTCCAAAGTTTCGCTAAATTCCATGCAGCGGTTTAAGATGAGCTGCACTTAGAAACTGTTCATTACTAATCCAAAATTGCACGAAAAATAATGGAATTAAATTTTTTTGGTTATATGCACCTTAACATATTGTGTTCTAAATGCCTGCAAAGTCTCGCTAAATTCCATGCAGCGGTATAAGGGCTTAAGAGGAGTTGCACTTACAAATAGTTCATTAATACTTAATTCAACATAAAGTCAAAATTCCAAATTTAGTACGACCAAAAATCCGAGAAATATACTGAAATCGGAACTCAGTCCTTATATCTCTGTGTCCTAAATATTTACAAAGTTTAACAAAATTCTGTGCAGAGATTTAAGAGAAGATGTGCTTAAAAAAGGGATTGACGTAATGGCGGACTAAAGGACTTCCTTGCATAGGGTATAAACATGCAGTAACTACTTTGCTTCATTATGTTATTGTAGGATTTTCAAATATGGATAGAAGCGTTTGTATTTTGCACAATACAACATTAAATGTTTTTTTAGCTTTATTCTCTAAATTGCAAAATGAGCACAATTTTATGTTCTCTATGCAATGTCTATAAATAGTGGTTTTGGTGGTCATTATGATCTGATTAATTCTGTATTGTAATTACATGAATTTAGAGCTTTTTGTATACTAAACAGGCATTTGATATTTGTTCCATTGGTAATCATCAATAACAATTATTTTTTTAAATTTACAAATAGAATAACTTGTTCTTTACATAGAGCTATAAGGGTAAATAAACTTAAACAGAAAATGGGAGAAATGGTTATTTGGATAATTTGGTCAATCATTTAATAACAAAATTAAGTGTTATATATATATATATACGAGTATATATATATATATATATATATATATATATATATATATATATATATATATATATATATATATATATATATATATATATATATATATATATATATATATAATGGTTTGATATTTCAAAACTGAGCATTAATTTATTTTACATAAATTAGGACCCCGCTCTGCGAGCGCCCATAAGTGATCAGTCTGTCCGAACATACTTCCGCTCGAGAATGCTTGTCCGGAGCATACTTTCTCTCCCCTTGGCCCAATCTGGCTCATACTTCACCCACAGTGTACTATGGGTAAAGGGTGTGCAGTAATCTTGAACTATGCTTTTAGATCTAAGGTTAAGGTCATAGCAGATTGATGTATAAAATCCTTGTCCAGAGCATATCTTCTATCCCTTGGTCAAAGGGTTTGCAGTGACCTTGAATAAATAGTGTAGGTCTGGGGTCAATGTCATATCGCACCAAGTTTGTAGGTCAAAGGTCAATGCCATATCTTATCATACTAAATTCCTTTTCTCAGAGAATATATACTTTCCATTTTGCCCTATTTGACTCATACTTAAAACAAGTGAAAATCTGTCAATGTGACAGCAAACAGGGTTTTTTTTTATGTGATCTGTATCCATAATCTATGTCAACCCTGAATTGATAAACACTACTTACCGTATCCAGTGAAATGGAGTACCCTATATGCAATATTTTGCCAAAAAATAAAAGATGACTAAGTTCAAAAGGTGGTATTTTTCTTCATAAATTGTCAGAAATCAGAATCCTAGCAATATGCACACCTCTGATATATGTACAATTGATTTGCAAAAGAACAACTTCCTATCTTGAAAACTGTTGGAGGAGTTATCCGTACAATGAGGGTACCCTATATGCAATATTTTGCCAAAAAATAACTAAGTTGAAAAGCTGGTATTTCTTTCATAAATATCAGAAATCAAAATCCTAGCAATATGCACACCTCTGATATATGTACAATTGATCTGCAAACCCCCCCCCCCCCCAAAAAAAAAACAAAACAAAAAAACCCAAAAAACTTCATATCTTGAAAACTGTAGGAGGAGTTATCCGTACAATTTGGGTACCCTTTGGCAGTCGCCCGCCCGTTTTTAACCATTTTAATAACCGGATATTTTCGTTGGAAATCCCTGTTGAAAATCAGAACTTTTGAATAAAGGGTATGTATTGACACATTGAAACAATTTTCAAGGTCAAATGTGAAAGTCAGCAGATTTGTATGAAAAACATTTGTCTTGAGCATATTTTCATAAGAATTTGCAGTGACTGATGTTTATAGGTCAAGTGTCAAGGTCATATCTCACGGCACAAAAATCCCTTCTTAAGAGTATATTTGTATACTCTTCATGTAGCCCTATTTGGCTATTATTTACTTAAACTAAACTTTTTTTGTTAATGGCGTGCAGTGACTTTGTATCAAGTCAAGGTCATAGCAGATATCTTTAAAATCAGTTATAGATCGTATGTTTGATCTTGCTCAGATTAAAAACAAATGCCTGTATGTAAGAGATAATGAGATTGAATTTAAGTTCTATGCCAGCTGGAAAATTTCTGAGTTATAGGTTCAGGTCATAACATTCTCCAAAATTCTTTTCTTCCTATTGTCCATTATTTAAGCGGGGCCCTTTGAAACGGTCACCATCTCAATGTTGTCTAGTTAGATGTAAGAAAAAAAAACAAGTTATAAATTTTGGAGCAAAATTAATATATTGCCCCGACCTCCCATCTTTCATTTTGACGCTGAAGTGTGTTTCGAAAATTGAACCTTGTAATTAGTTTCTTTGAATCAACATCATGAAATTCGATGTAACACTAAGACTTATTTAAGCAGTAACGATTTTAAGTTTTTCCTCCAACTAGAGTGAAAGCCCAGGAAATTAGCAATTGATTCCGTTAACGTGCGAAAAAATATTTTATGGGATTTATTTCAAAGCAGTCGACAACTTCTTATTTCTCTTGTGTGAGTTGGCAATGAATAAAAAAATGTTAAATACCGGTATTTTTTTTCTCTTTATACCATTCAAAATATATTAAATCATATCGATGGCATTTTTGATTGTCGATTTGCAATTCGAAGAGGCTTGATTGTAAAAAAAATTAACCATTATATCTATCTTAAACAGATTTTAACTTTAATGATTTCCAATTTATGTATATAGAGCTCTCTTAATGAAATTCTTCTTGTCTAAAATGTCTCTTTCGCGATCTTGTAACCTTGGATTTTCAGCTGACAGAACAAGCGTTATTTACTCAGTGGTCAACAAGTGGTCCGGTCCATGCCATCAATTTCACATTTATTTAATTTACCCCATTTATGAAAGAACTATATATGATATAAGTCAAATTTGGCCCCCATAATTAGCTTTTTTAAAAATGATTCAGGTACATTAATTTGTTCTGTTATTTTATAAAAGAGTTGACATGAAATATGTTTTTCACCTATTTATTTGATTTATATGCACTCACTGGCAGTATATGACGTCAGAAGATACGCTATTTTTATAAGTCAATCAAAATCAATCAAAAATTGTCATTTTTCTTATCTTTTTTCGATTGGGAAATATAGAGCGACTCTTTGAACAAGAGCGAACTTTTTGTCACTTATAAGTATTGGAGAAATACATCTTTGGTAAAAATATTTTGTTTGTTCAAGCAGTCGCTCAATGTTTTCTTAAAGAAAAACTGCTTCAAAACAAGCCGTTTTATGCTAAAAATGAGAAAATGGCTGGAAAAGGTAAACTTTATGATGTCATATTTTTAAATTGTGGGCACTAAAATCAAAATGAAAAATATGAAAAAACTTCAAATGTATATTTGTACAAATAAACCAAAGAATTACAGTAAAACTCCAATGTTCATTTTAGGGGGCCATTTTAGGCTCAAACCATATATAGTCCTTTGACATCTTGTCACAGTTAAAATGAATTAAGTTCTGATGAGTTTCAATAATTTCAACATAAATGAGAATCGTCAAAATTATTTTTTTCATTAAGAAGTATTCTTTAAGAAATAACCATATCTCTTGCCTTTCAAAACATTAGTTTTATTTACCTTTACACCTGCCGTCGGGCGTGGAAGGTTGTAAATTGTAGAGACAAATACATTTCTTGCTATCATAATGACACGAAGCTTCTGGGTAAGGGCATTCATTCCCCTCGCCGCACACTCGATGATCCAAAGCTAAAACCAAAAAAAAAAAAAGAATTACAGAATGCTTATATACAGAATAAGGATAACGAAATAGTATTTTGCTAAAGGTTTCGTATAACGGGAGTTTGTTTGTTTTATAGATATGGTAACGGTTTTCTTTACCTCATTATCATCTGTTTTATCACAGTGACTTTTTTTTTTCAATTTACAAACATGTAATGGACAACTACAAAGGGTAATAGTTAAAAAACAAAAACTGACTACTTTTTCATTCTGTTCATTTATCCCTAGATAGTAAATTATGTAAAACTAAAACTTAAACATTTATTGTGCATACGTCTCATTGTGAAGTTCAATGTTTGAAATTCTGTTATAAACAGAAATTTGTCCTTCGTGTTCTTTACCTCTTTACAAATTATAAATAGGAGAAACATTGCTAATTTATTTAAGACTCCTTCCTTGTTTAAATGTTGTTTCATAGCGTTCGCAATCAATTTATTTGTTCAAAATATTTAATTCCATTGAATGACTATGCTAGTAAATGGTGAATTATGACCATATGGGTGAGTGTCATGAACTATGACGTCACTAACAGGCTGGGTAAAATTTATGCATTTCCATTAAGAAAACGTAAAGAAAAGAAGCTGCCTTAATTAAGATCAATACATAATAGTTCTGCTATAGGTTAGTAAAACATGAAAATATATATAGAACTACATATTTATAGAGAGAAAGAAGGTTTAGAGAGAAAAAGGGATGGCTAACATGCTACACGTTTTTAAATACTCAAAGCAAACCATAATGCAGGTTTATCGTAGTAAAACAATAAAAATAACACGTGAAAATAATGATATTCACACATAATCATTTAAGTCACGCTCTAAAACTAGAACCCCTCGCCCCCCAAAAATTACAATTTGATAGACTTCCTTCTCATGTACAAAGGTTGCCAACTTTATATCCAATAGTAGAGAATTCTACAATAAAATAAGTGCATTTTAACTAAATTGCAATGTATCAATAGAGACCCCCCCCCCCTCCTAAACCACTAGACTTAAAAGTCGTGTATTTACCAATTACACAAAAAGCCTTTATGCTCATCCTTATGGTGCACCTAAAATGCCTAATAGATCTTTTTGGGCATGACGTTTTTAAAGGATAAATGAAAATTCTCTTTATGACCAATAAACTCTCACCCCGAAAAAGAAAAACGTTGACCAAGGGTTCATGTTGTAAGCGTCAATTCTTATCCAAACCATGTGTTTAGATATAGTTTGCCTGCTTCAGTAGTAGTAAAGATTTTGAAAAGCTCACTATACATCATATATATATTCTCATCATATTCACTATATTTTAAAGAGCTTTTTGCAAACACCAGAACCTCTGACCTCGGGATAGAAAACATAAACAAGTATTTCCTGACCATCATTAATATATGCACGTGTTAAGATCGTTCGCTGAATGTCTAACGATAGAGAGAAAAACTTTAACAAGAGGTCCATAGGCCATATAGCTCAATTTAACAACAGTTCCTTGTAACATTCTATTTCATAGCATATACTATTTCTACTTTAAATTTTGAACCTCTTTCTGGGGCCCCAGTATTGGTCCACGGTTTATGGGTGGCTTTAACAATTTAGAATCTACACTCGTTGAGGATCCCTGCATAGTAATCTCACAAACTGTAGCACTGTGGTTCTGGAGAAAAAATAAATTTAAACATTTTCTCTCTCTATTTCTATGTTAAACTTTGAAACCCTCTTGGGGCCCTAGTATTAGTACGGTGGTCCAAGCTTTAATAATTTAGAATCTACACTATTTGAGGATCCTTGCAAAGTAATCTCACAAATTAAAGCATAGTAGTTCTCTATAAGAAGATTTTGAAACATTTCCTCTGTATATTTCTATATTAAACTTTGAACCCCTTCTGGGGCTCCATTATGAGAACGAGAGTCACTGCCTTTATAATTTGGAATCTACACTATTTGAGGATGCTTACTTAGTAATCTGACAAATTGAAGCATTGTAGGTTTCAAGAAGAAGAATTTCGGACATTTTCCATATAAACATCTACGTTAAACTTTGAAGCATAGTATTATTCCAGGGGTCACTATTTTAAAAATATTGTATTCACTTTATGCAAGTTACATGCACAATTATCTCAAAAATTGTAGCATTTAGTTCCCAATTAAGAAGAAGATCTTAAAACAATTCCTATTTTCTTTTATGTTAAACTTTGACCCCCTCTTTGGACCCTAGTATTAGTCCGGGGTCAAAATTTTACCAAAATTGCATATCACACAAACTGTTGCACTTTAGTTCTTGAAAAGATGATTTTCAAACATGTTCCCTGTATATTTCTATGTGAACTTTGAACCCCGCCTGGGATCCAAGTATGAGTCTTGGGGTCACGGCTTCCACAATTAAGAATCTTTACAATTTGCTTGAAAAGAAAATCTCAAAACACTTTCCTTATAAACTTCTTTGTTAAATTTTGAACCCTTTCTAGAGCCCCAGTGTTGGTACAGGGGTCACGGCTTATACAATTTAGTTTCTACACTATTTGAGGATCCTTGCATAGAAATGTTGTAGTTTTTAAACAATTTTTAAACATGTTTTCGAAATATATATATGTCACACCTTGAACTTCCTGGTGCCCCAGTATAAGTCTGGGGTCACGATTTTTACAATTTGGAATCTACAATAGCCAAGGATGAATGCATAGTAATATCCTAAACTGTTCGTAAGATGAAGATTATTAAAAATGTTTCCTATATATGTTAAACTTTGAACCCCTCCTTGGGGCCCAAGTCTTTGTCCAGGGCCCATGACTTTTAAAATTTAGGATCCTTACTATAGATACAAGCTTTTGTAGAAATATTGACATTTCTGGTGCAGTTGTTCTTGAGAATAGAATTTTTAAAAGACACACACCCTCGGTTCAGGTTAGCTAAAAAGTAATACAATTTACTTTAGGGACAATCGAACCCCATCCTAACACCAGAGCCCATGACTTAGGAGCCACAATATGGTAAATACGTCGTTATTTATCAAATAACAATTTCTGCTGAGTATCAAGTAGCGGAAAAGATTTTAAAATAAAAATTCCATTATTATTTTCATTCTTTACCCCCCAAAATTATTGCCCTTGAGTAAAGGTTGTTTGGGGACATGAATTCCGAATTCTTCTCATTCCTCTTTCTATAGATGCTTTACACACTTGCTAAGGATAAGATAATCCTGGTGGTATCTTAGATGACGGACGGAAAACGCACGACGACTGACGAAATCTTAAATTTTAATTCTTTCTTCAATAACCCAGATTTTGAAAAAAAAACTCAAATATCTCGGATCCATTTCTTAAATTACGTGAACATTTGCAGATGTTTGATACGATAGTTTATCTCACATGAGAATCTGAACAGAGGAGTCTTTATTAATGTTCGCTGTCAATTAATGTTCTGGAATCTTGCTGCTAGTCTAGAGAAGAGTCTATCTGGTGAAGATATGATTCGGAGTGCTCTACAATCTTGACAGCGTGATCTGGTAAAGAGTGCCGAAAATGACACCGTCTGGGCTACGCTGTAAATCATCGATGGTCAGACATCCAAAGAAATGAAATCAATCTGCAGAACCCCAAAAAAGTAATAATGGTAATAATTACTTTGCTTCACATTAAACGCTAAGGCTTTCACTTGCAGCAATGAAAATCTGTTCGATTTTCTTCGTATGCAAGAGCGACAAGAAAATCCTGAAGCGAAATCAACACTGACAGTAATTATGTGATGGCGGGCTTTCAAGTTGAACAACCGTTTAATTTTTGTATTAAATCCTAACACAAGGTAATAATCTAATATCATGAGAAAATTCATTAATCCACAAGTTCCGTTATGTATCTCAAAACTTGTACAGGATATGAAACAAACACGAATGAAGTCAAGAACATTGTGTTATTATTCACAGTAATTAATTTCTTGTTTCCTTCTCCACGTCCTGAGGCCTGAAATTGGCACGAAATCCCACGGAAGCGAACCTCGACCGGAAATCATTGAGGATTTTTCTTTAGTTTGTTATGTATCATCTGAAGCAATTTTTCTGCTTTGGTAAATCGCATTGAAAATAGAGATGTTACATTTGCAAAATATACATGTATGTGCGGTGGTCGCATATGTAAAGGGGCATGGTGATTACAGATGTTTTCAACCTTTACTTTTCTGCATTTAATGGTTGGTCATTTACATTGTATATACATATTACAGTATTCACAAAAAGTTTGCTATGCTGTCTGTGCGATGTTATAATTTGTATTGTGTAAGAGCCAATAACATTTGTTTTAAATCATTATTTTTAATTGTTTGGGTAATTTTAACATAAGTAAACAGTTCAAAGTCATTGTAATATCTCATTCTGTCGTAAATATGGTATTTTCTATAATTCAGCAATAGATTTCAAAACGATGTGCATATATTATACAGCTGTTACATGGTTCACACCATATCATTACATGTTTCTAAAAAACTACGCGTTCTAACGATATGTCACTGTGTGACATTCAATCTTTCGGACTATTTCTAATTATTATGTAAATTAACTTTTTCGGACTTTGTGTTAATAGCTATAAAAACTTTTCATCTATTTCGCCAACTGTTTTATAAACGTTATAAATTCCTCACAGCATTAATCCCACCTGAGGCTCAATCAGTGATGGACAGATAATCTTTTAATTGACTTCTGTTTATGTTTATTGACACTTAAGCTTCTTTCATCTTATTAATCCTTTTATGTACATGCTGCTCAAATGTCCCGAGTTACTCAATAGCTGTCTGATAATTGATTTACTTACATCTGTACTTATTATGTTAATCCTTTATTTTGTTATTCCATTGTTCATTATATATTATTCGGAATTGTAAAATATAGTCAGTTGGAATCAGACCTTCGGTGCTGATGCATACCAAACTCACGTAAAAGTATATTTCATGTAAAGTCTATATTAAAGTCTGAAAACTAAAACGCGTGTTGGCTTGTTGGAGGTTTTATGAGGCTGGGTCCAACAACAAGAGAATAAGCTCACGGTTGGCCCAGTATTAGTCCTGTACGGGAGAGAGCGTCCCGTAATAGATACTATTTCCGAATTGATTGAAGAAGAAAAAAACCCTTAAACAAATGCTTTTAATATTGATTATGTGTACTGTCAACAACATTAGAAAAGACAGATTGAAAGATTTGGGTCCCAATCGAAAATTAAAATTGTTAGCTTAATAAATGAAAATAAAAATTGAAATCATGCTAGTTAACCAGTTGACCACACCATATTAAAATTAAAGCATTTCGTCTAATCTGGACGGTAAGCTTTCATAGTGTTTGTCTGTCCATCTGGCTTTAATCTGTCAATTTAATGAAATAGAGATTAGCAAAAACAATTATTTTGTGTGTGATAGTTGATTGTTTTGTTTTTGCCTTGAAAATAATTTTAGTACACTGTAGATGAAGCAAATTATGCGTAAAAAATAAACTAGCTCTTTCTTCGACAGTGCGTGCAGATAAATTATGTAACCCCCCCCCCCCCCCCAAAAAAAAAAACCAAAGAGAAAAAGACACGACGAAACCAATTTGGGTCGAACTTCTGAAATCTTAAAGGTAATAATTGTTGCTACAATTCAAAGAATATACATCTGTATTTTGTATTTTGTAATCAGGAATTTAATATTTCAATAAATTACACAAAAAAGCACATGCACATAATAAAAAGCACGTAAAGAAAACAAATAGGGCAATTTTTTCTTATGTGTGTGTATGTGTGTGAGAGAGAGAGAGAGAGAGAGAGAGAGAGAGAGAGAGAGAGAGAGAGAGAGAGAGAGAGAGAGAGAGAGTAGTAAGTTAAGGAAAGACAACTTGCCAACTGTTGTTGCTATCAAAAGTAAAAATGGTTGTCTACCTTAAGGTAATAGTTTTCCTCTGGGATTAAAATAATGCTGAATCGTAACCGTAAAATTAAAGCTGGTTTGTTTGGTAATGGATATTACCGAAAAGAAAATATGCGTATTTAACTCGTCCTTGCTGACATAACCTTCACCATTTAATATGCTTGCAAAACAATATTTGAAACCAACTGTTTAATTGTGTTAAGAAGATTGTATCTCTGCTTTTGCTTTAAGTCGAACATATGACCTCTGTTTATGATCAATATATCTATTTCTACAGACTGCCAGTACTCCCTCTAATACAGTATTAAACGTAGGGAATTTTAAAAAAGGAATGTTCATCGAAAACAGTTTCATATCTAATATAGTTTTAGTTGTCATTAGTAAAGTATTGTCAAATTTTTGAAAAAGGATATAAACAAAATAATCCTTAAAACATGGATAAAACTTAAGTTCATTGTTATAACAGTAGTCTTATTATATTTTTAATATACACATCTCTAAAATATAATCAACATAACAGTTTTATGGAAGGGTATTTCTTTTATTTCTGACGTATTTCAAATACCCCCCCCCCCCCACTCCACCTTTTCTTCCCGAAATTCAGCATCAACTCAAATTCAGATACAATTCTCCATACTTGTTGAAATGATAACTGTCTAAAATTTGGTTTATTTCGGCTTTAAAAGCATTATGAATGACTCAATGATCAGACAAAAACTATCGCATTCATGATCACTGAAATCAAAGTGCATGGACTGCATTGCTCGTATTAAAATTATTGGCACTTGGTCGCTGAAACATTTGCCAATAATATGAACAACACATGTTTAAACCAATAGAAAAGTAATCATTGTTATGTGTTGTTCTGCCAATTAAAGCAATAAGAAATATATTTTGTACTTGATGCACCTCAAAACTATTGTTCGTGCTGACACATTTAAATGATCGCTTTTACAAATTACCTGTCACGGTTTCAATAATTAACTTCTTATTAACAGCTTTTTTAACGCAGGCATACAGATATACCTGGCGCAATAGGAAAACTAATGCAAGGTCAAGCGAAAGGTCAAAGGATTATGGAAAAATGATTAAACAAGAAAAATTCATTTATCTAGCTTGTGATTCAAAAATTCATTTATCTAGCTTGTGATTCAAATCAGTTAAGCATGAAATCTGACAGATGATATCAACATGGAATTTTAGACAGTCTGACATTTATAGTCGTATAAATAACCCATTTTAGTAATTTATAGGCACCTTACGTAACTTTTTGTCTTCGAAAAAGAGATAAAAGGTCAAACAGTGACTTTAACCATTCATAAGGTAGCATACATAGATCCATTCTTAAAAACATCTATGTTCACACCTTGTACATACTATGATGACTTGTTTGAATGAACATCTGTATGCAAAAAAAGAATATTTTTGTATATATTTTGGTACCGAAACTTTTAACAAATCAAATAAGAATAATTTTTTGATTGTGGTTTCATTCTTCAAGAAAAAAGCCAATTGTTTTAACACTTAGAATCATTGATTCGCTCTCTATTTTCTTAGCGTCTTTTAAAAAAATGTCTTACATAATTAACAAAGATGCCACAGTCTTTAAGTGAAACAATAAATACATAGGCCCTTTGTAGTAAAACAATACCATTTTCTCGTTAATAATGGTCACATCAAAGGAAACAGTTCAATGCGCGTATGCCTCTTTCTTTACAAAATAAACATTTGATGTATTTGAAATATACTATTTTTGGAGCAAAAGTAAAAAACAAGAGGTCCATGGGCCACATCGCTCACCTCAGCAACAAAGCCATGATTATAGTACAATTTGCTTTATGGTGTCGTACAAAAAATCTGGACAATGTAGTAGAGAAGACGACGGTATAAAACAGTTTCCAATTTTTCCCCGAAACATTCTTATGTTAAACATATAGCCCTTTTGGTAACAAAATGATTTTAAAGTCATTTCACATTGTTAAAGATTAATCTCTATATATATATTCCTGCGTAAAAAATTCGTTCCTTCATTGTGGCCAAACCTTACACCTGGGAATCTTGATTTCAAGATTATCAACAAACTTGAATAACCACTACATGTAGATGCTTCAAAAACAATTTGCAACATTCCTGGTCTACTGGCTTTAAAAAAGATTTTTCTCCCTATATATTTCTATGTAAAATAATTGACACCCCCACCCCCAATTGAGGTCCCAACTTACACCTGTAAATCACGGTTTGAAAAGAATTTGAACCTACATTACCTGGAGATGCTTCCACACAAGTTAAAGCATCCCTGATCTAATGTTTTTAAAGAAATTTTTAAAGATTTTTCTTTATATATCCCCATGTATAAACTTGACCCCACATTGTAGCCCCACACTACCCCTGGGGATCATGATTTACATAAGCTTGAATCTACAAGACCTGGGGATGCTTCAACATAAGTATCTGCTTTTCTGGTCGAATGGTTTATAAGAAGTTTTTTGAAAAATACAAACAAATTTTTAAAAATTCATAATATTTTATTTTAAAAAGGATGTGACCCTTCATTTAAAAAAAAACTTGAATTCCCTTCATGAGATTGGTCCATTGGTTCTGGAGAAGGAGATGAAAATGTGAAAAGTTAACGACGACAACAACGACAGACAACGGACAAATTTTGATCAGCTCAGGTGAGCTAAAAGCAAAAATAGTCCACAGATCAAATTGATTATTTACTTTTTTGATATTTTAAATGTTTGATTTTAGATTGTGAATGAATTGCTCGGTGTTTAGAAAGAGTTGAGAGAAAACATCATAGAAATAAAATTGGCTCATTATTATCTAGCTACTCCTCATTATTATCTAAAATCTAACAGCAAACACGATTTAGTTGAAGAATATTGCTGATTCAAAAACAAACACAAATTCCAAGGGAAAAGTTTTGACATTAGACATGCCACACGAAGAGTCACGCGGATGTTGCCCCGTCAAAAACACACCGTCCTGGTCACAAATGACGTACTCGGTTTTGGAGCAGGAAACATTTGGACAAGTTTTGAATTTATGGGAATATCTAGCAAGATTTATGAGAAGTCGGGCCCGTTGTAAACTATTCGATGAGATTTAAGTTTAAATTGACGAGACGCTTTTCCTGTTTTGACGAAAAGAACACTCATATTTTTATCTTGCCTTATTTTGGTATAAATACGGTATAAATGATGCAATGTCGTTTCTATTAATAGGAAAAGTGTAAGAAGGGCAACTGAATATTAGGGACACTTTATGTAAATGCCGTTATCATTTGCTCAGAAAGAAATATTTTCCGATATCCTTGTGCCCATGAAAATTTATTAAAATATGAGCCTTGGTCACTGCCGTAGTCATTAGTCTACTTGATCTCCGAGTAGTATTAAAAATAGGAGTAAACGAATTAAAAATGAGAAACAGAAAATCGATCAAAATTTTTATTTAAAACCAATGAATATTTTTAACCGTATTGTACGACAAATACACTTTCTTTTTAACACAATTAATTTTCCTTTTTTCTTTTGGCGTATTGTATAATATATATGTGTTAATTTGCAAAAATGAAAGAAAAAAGGATGTAAAAATGAATTTAAAGATAATTTTCTTAATATGTTAATCATTTGATTTTTATAAATCTACAATCATATTCCGTAACATTAAAAAAGGACTGAAAAAGAATTTATGTTTAAGTCACCAAACATTTAATATAGTCTAGACCCAGTAACAAATAAACTGGTATTCAATTCAATTGAAATTTCGTAATCAGTACTGTAACTATAACCGTCAGTGATAAACGATCCTCTTTTAAAACTATTAATTGATTTGTAATGTCTGTAATGTAAGCAAATTCTTAGAATGGAGCAGTTGAAGTTCTTAAGAAAATACGGGACCGGGGGGGGGGGGGGGGGGGGGAGGATTTAGCCAATGCAAACTGTAAAAATTTTAAATAAATCTTTTTTTTTCATGTCATAGCAATAATAAATTATTACATGTATATATTATTAAACTTCAAAGTAAATCATATCATATGAAACTAGTTAGAGTAAATCCAATAAGTTATAAATATTATATTCTCTTTTCCACAAATTTAAAAGCCTCGTGATTTTACAATTTTTTTAGGCTTAAAAAAATCGGTTAAACGGTCAACATGTTAAAAGTACGACACAGGTAGAGGGCGGAAACAACTTCTCTTCATGTACAGGTGTGTGACTGGGGATAAAAATATTTTGAAGACACGCACAAAACAAAATAAATTTCAAACAAAACAACTATTTTAACCAAACCTGAATTTAAACGGTTTCTAAAAAGCATCCGTAAACATGCTTAACAGCGTGTAAGAAAAACTTTTTGAACCAATTGCAGAGGATTTCTAAAAAATGTTCAACTGTTTCTAACATCGTTGAGCGCTGCGTAAAATCCAATACATGCTTAACAAGAGATTCCCCCGCTCTATGACAAATAATGTGTTAAGTTTTCAAGCATCTGTGATAAATAGTTCCTGTGAAATATTTGACGAAAATTTGTTTGAAAAAATGTTGGCCAAAAATCAATAAAGTCGTCATTTAACAGGAAGTTGACGTCCAATTGATACAAAATATATCACACGATATGGCATGCCTAAACAAATATGCGTTAAAATTTCAAGCATCTGCGATAAATAGTTGCTGAGAAATTTTTGACGCAAATTTGTTTGAAAATTTTGGCTAAAAATCAACAAAGTCGTCATTTAACAGGAAGTTGATGTCCGATTGGTACAAAAATATATCCCACGATATGGCCTGACTAAACAAATAATGTTTTAATATTTCAAGCATATGCATCTGCGATGAATAGTTTCTGAGAAAAATGCGACATAATTTTTTGTTGCGGACAGACAGACAGACACACAAGGGTAAAACAGTATACCCTCTTCTCCTTCGGAAAGGGGGTATAAAAATTTCCTTGGTTGGAGAATAATGTGCTTAATTAGAAAAAGAAATGTACTTTTTAACAGGGAAAATAAATTTATTCTATCCATTAGCTAATGCATTGAATAGCTAGAGAACTAGAAAAATAATTGACAGAAGTTGTAAAACAATTGTATATAATCTGTAATTTATATCATGGCCATTAGAATTCATTTAACTGCATGGAAACTTTTCTTAAGAACAAATAATGTCCTCCAGGAAAATGATATAAATCATGCAATTTTTTTTTTAATTTTCAAATCCCTTTTCATTTTACATCACTTTATACAAAGAGTTAACCAAAGTAATTATGCAACTTTAAACAAATTTTTAAACCTCTTTTATATTCACAAGTTCGAGCTCATATTAAATGCGTCCTAAACGTTCCCTTTTTCTACATATTGGGTAGTTTGTGTCGACACACATGTATCATTGATACATCCCTGCGAACCCAAACTCTGTCACATCCCATCGCGCAACATGTTGCGAAGGGGATAAAGCACCGCTGATGTGCGTGTGTTTGTATCTGTGTCTCCTTCAGCTTATGGGCAAGATTCAAGGAAAACCTCGGGAAGCGAGGATTAATGGTAGCACGTATATATAAGAAAATCAGTGAAAGATGAAAGTTGAATCAGGGGTACTAGGGCCAAAAAAAAAAATTTCTTCCAACCCAGGGGGCCGCCATATTGCCAGCCATTTTGTTTTAAAAAAATTAGTTTGATCATTGATTGATTGGTACTTATCGATGTTTAATGCCCAAAAACTCGATTAAAATGTTCCAGTGTTTCAATATAAAAGTTTATTAAACAATTTTTGGCATGGTAAAAGGACAAACCCTATTGATTTTAAAGTCAATTGGCAAAATTTTTATCGTTAAAATAACATTTAAACAAGAACTTTATGTACAACTTTACAATAAAGGTTTCCGGTTCATTTCTGCAAAACTAAACTGAAAGAAAACAGTTAAATCAAAACTTGACATACTTTTGGAGTTACATGTAGATCTTGTTAATGTAATAAACAAACGTTTTATAGACATAGTACATGTAACGAAGAGTTAGAAGAATTTAAAAATTGAAGCGGACAGGATATTAAAATCATCCCCTTTTCGCCAAAATAAGCTGCGGAATTTCGGGCATTGTTTCCCAAATAACCATGAGTGGAACTACACATTTAGAAAGAGAATTTAATTACAAGCATATTCCTTAATAATGCATTTTCCTCCACAGTATTTCTAGACGCGAGGGAATGCTCCGCTTATCGGTGCCCTTGATACTTAAACGGTTTATACTCTGATTTTGTTTGCCATTCCTTGACATGTAATTCACAGTAACTTTTGATACAAAATAACTGAGTGATGATTTACTTTCATATCAAATAAATATCTAATAAATTTGTTCATAACAAAACACTGTCATTATTGCTGAAGGGCCTAACTTCTCCTAATAAACATGTCTTTATCGTGCCAGCACCTACAATGGTAAGACGGTCTCATCTTCTTGTTCAGTCTGATATTCTCTTGTTGTAATACCCAATGTACATATAACCACTTCGACCCCCAACAGAATAAATATAAAATCTACCATTGCGCAGATCAACAAAAAATATCCGTTATACTCGATTTCCGCTAGTGCCTGGAGTATGTTCCTCAATGCAAGCGTACGCCTAAAGAAAATGTAAACCATACCCTCATATTGGAAGATGGGAAAACCGAAAATAACACAACAGGTAAACAATTTGTTCGGGTAATTAAGTATACAAATGACCTTCGTCTGACCTATACACCCAGGACAGGCCATTAAGTTTGATGATGATAGATGTTTCTCTCCTCTCAGTCACTAGAAAGCTATATCCGTTAACACTTCTCTGCTGTACCGGAATCACTTGATAACAACCTATAGTTCCTGCTAGTTCTTCAGATGTTTTAACCTTCACACCTACAGTAAAGAATTCTTAAAGGACGACCGAGTACAAAGTTATCTTAAAGTAATTATTTGGATTTTTTTCTGCAAGAACATTTAGTTTTTTTTTATTGACAACTTTTTAATATTAATACTACGAACAGTCCTTGTATTTTATAGCCCGTAGTTGTCAAAGTATTCCGTACACTGAAATACATGATTTCAAATCTTAATTTCAATAAATTGAAAATTGAATTTATTTCGATACAACTAATGTATATTTATGAACATGCCCTGATAAAGTCATATATTTTTCAAGAAAAAATTCTATTTTGGAAATTTTTAATGTAAATTGCACGAAGCTTAAATAATATATATTTAGATATTTTGAATAATTAAGCAAAACTGTGACAAATTACTTTTTTTCGATAACGCCCCCGTGTACATTAGGCACATAAAGATATTCAAAGGACGTCGAGTATCAAAACCTGTTTTACAAGAAAAACAAGATTTTTAGGCACCTTTAAGGTATTTTATGTACGTCAAAATTCTTCCAGAATCAAAAAGACTTCTTTAAGAGTTAATCATAAAAAGCAATAAACATGTGTTTAAATTATATTAAACTGCTTCCCTTAAGAGTCTCAAATGAGCGGTGAATTCACGATAAGACGGAAAGGAAGACCACTTGCTGAAACATATAACACACAACAGCTTGTTTTTTGAATGAAAATCGGATATATCTCCGATACAGCTTTTGAGTGTAATGATAGAGCACTCCAGAAGAATGGCCGCCCGTCGGTCGTTCCTCTCGCAGCTCAGGAGTGTTCAGTACACGTCCTTGATGTCAATGAGTCGCCCTGGCAATGGCTATTCCATGGTTATAGTCGAGAAGATTTTATAGTTACTTTATTTACACAATGGACTTATATTATTTAAATGAACATATTATAGATTTTGCAGTGTTAAAAACCAAATTAATTAATTTCTTAGTATAGAATAAAGCTACCTCTGGTTTCTTCGTAGTCTTTTCCATAACGGCAAATGACAATAGAAAATTCAACCAACGCTATTTTGAGAAAGATTATCAGAGTTAAACTCTGCTTGTCTTTAACAAGAGACTTATTGAATTATATATTGTATTATAACAACAATATGCATGCTAATAATCAAACTCATTATGTTGTTTTGACATGAGAAATCATTGTGAAAACAAATAAATCCAACTTTGGAAAACATTTTCCAAACCATATGGTTCATTACGGAGTATTACTAAAACACGTTGCCTTGTCGTGATTAGCGCTTAATGGGGTCATTAACATTTTTTGATTAGATATCCATCTTAATGCGACAGCATCTGGAACTTCCTGTCCTGTAAGACATGGTTTGAATACCTGGTCAAAGGGAGCACTTTGTAACCTTGGGCACAAAGTTTCCGATTGGGTTCTACATGCATGTTACAAGTTATTATTTTTTTTTTAATTTAACGATAAAACTGCAAATAATTAAGTTTATGAGTTGATCTGAACCCAAGAAATTGGACACGAACTTTAAGACATGTGTAACTCTCTGTGAAGAAATATAGATTTTATCCTACTTATTGATCAATGTTTGTATTGGAAACTTTTCGCAGTCTGTAGACAGAGTAAAAAAATCGATCAAGTGTATCTCGTCACTTTCTCCAAATACCAGTTTTCCAAAATAAAAAAAATCAAACACAGACACAAACCAAACTCGCTGCATATTCTATAGGAATCAAAAGATACATGTAAACTTTATCTGTTCGTTAATTAATTCGACACGTCTGACTATTACTCCTTGAAAAACTTCCACGTCTGATCTCTTTGTATATATGCATATTAATTCAGTCGAGCTATTTTATTCTAAACAAATGAAAAGGAATGGCATTTTCATTCATGCAAAGTTTAATCATTTTATTTACACTTAAATGTAAAATATGTCCTAATACGATATACTCTGAGGGAAAATCTCCATGACAATTTTATAAAGCAGTATATTTTGAACTTGTTTTTTACAAATTTCTTTTATGAAATTTAGAATCAGTATCACTGAATATGTTTCAAATTCATGATTATTATATCCAGAAAAAAATGAGGATTACTTAGTTTCGTCGAAGAATTTTTTTCTTACATGAAATAGAACATCAATTAAAAATATTATCTGCTTTGATGTTTACTGTTTACGAACATTTACATTGGCCCATGTTACCATGGGAACAAAGTTTGGTCTATAAAACGATAACCTTCAATGATGTTCTAGTGATCCTTTGAAACTTTCTGTTAAATTTCATAGAAATCTGAGATGATCATTGTTTTTAAACTAATCTTTAAGCGTTCTTGCTTTATTTCAATAATTAGAAAAACATGAAAAGATGTCTTAGCAAATAAATGTTTGTACCAGATATGCCCAGGTAAAAGAATAAAACTTATTTGAGGAGTATATAGAAACGCATCACAAAGTTTAACTTTAATCTTATAAAGTTCCAAAATAAATAAGGCGATAAACGATTTACCGACTAAGAAAAATATCTAAAACAGCTTGCGCCTCAGCGTTACAAATTACTTATGTATTTGTGAATATTTGACGAATAAGTGTCAAAATGTAATAATGTTACTTACGTTTCTCTGTTGTCATTTTCCCGTCTACTGTCAGTGTCACAGGAATTCCAGTGATGTTCGTAAAAGGACAACAAGTAGACTTGCCAAAGAAATGAAATTGTTTACCAGTAACATGTCAGTTTTACCGAACCAAAGTCGATACAATAACAACTACAATTGCCTAACTGGACTCTGCCATGGTCACTCGGGGGTCGTTTTCTGTATAGTGGTCCAGAAGATGGTCGACATACTACCCATCAAGTTTTATCCACGGTAGTTCACTAAGATAATGAGATGCTCTCTGGGCTGTAACTTTCAAGCGATGACTGTTAGGCTGCCCAAGTGTTGCGTCCAATCATTTATCAGTGTCCAGTCAACTACCTTGTGTATATCTATTTATATAAAACAATGTTGACCAGTGTCGGCCTCTGAAGATGTGCTTCAGAGTGCAGCTACAGATAAAATAACTATAATGCCTTGTGTTTTAATGATTTAAATGGTGAATGTGAATGTTTGTAGGAAAGACAAAAAGAAAATATTCACAACTTTTACATGGCTGTCTAAGGGAATACGCTATTGGTCAGAAAAAGATCCATAAATAGATGTCTTTTAGGAAATGTTCAATGTATGACATGATTAGGAAGCCATTTTCACACCTTAATTAATATATGCATGGGCGCGGTTTAGCCTTATTTAACTTGCAAGAACACAGAACCTTCATTGACTGGGTGTTATGTGTGTCAAACGAAAAATAACACGAATCGTTTCTTGATTTACGTGAAATGTTTCCCTGTTATGTCTGGCATGCTAGTCAACTGAAAGTTCAAGGCGCCCCTTTAAGATTTATTATGTTTTTAAACAAAAATTATACCGTTTTTATTATATATTTAGTAATACAGCTACAAAAATCATGGACTTCATAAATTTTATTTATTCCTATATGCTTTAAAAATCAATATCATTCAACAAAATTGATCTTAACTATATAGGTATGTACTGATGTACTGCTAATTATCACTTCCCGGGATAGTTATCAGATTTAAATGGGATTTCGTTATTGATAACACTTCAAAATAATGAATGTCATTATAATAAAAATAAAAAGAGAAAAATGTGAAAGAAACCAAACTTTTTTCAAAAATATGTATATCAAGCAAAAAATATATATTAATTTAATTATGTTTCAAATTATTATAATTATTATGAGTGTGAGATGAACAAACCAATTTTAAATACATTTTTTTCCCTTTAAAGATATAAGTCAATTCATAAGAAAGATCAATGTGCAGTGATATTATACATGTAATTTTAAGAGTATAGTAAATTTTAAAACATATATTAAATAAATGTTCAAAAATGAATAAAACCGTTATAAAATTGAGGCAACATTTTTTCGTTTTATTAAAGTACAAAAAAATGACAACTTTTAAAAAAAAAAAACCCCAGGTGAAATTGATCACATTTTAGCCAGGTCCTTTTACTTGGGCTCAAACGAGACATTATGTTTCAATAATTGTTGATCTTGCTTTGAATTTTTTTTTATACATAAAAATGTACGAGAGGCGTCTTTGAAATAAATTGAAATAATTGTCTTTATCTTTACCGGCAATTATATTATAAATTTGATTTCGTTTTGATTTAGCCTTAAATGTTTTTCTTTCTATATCGAAATTCCCCAGCGTCAGTGAATGTCACATCTCGGTTACATAACTGGATACACATTGAAAAATCATCATACAAAATATAGTTTTTTTTAGAATAAACAAGCATTCTGAGAGTATTGCATAAGCAATACACGTCCCCTACCGGTTTGTATTACTCTATGAAAGCTTCTAAGCACACAACTATTTCAGAGCTATTGTAAAGTGTAAACGAGATATCATGCTTTAATCAGAGAAAAAAGAACAGAGGAAATTAAAACTATATGGTTGATATAGAAATTAAATACAAAATAGGTGAAGTAATACTCTTTATTTTATCTCCTGTAATTTCGCCAAGTCTATTCTGTATTCGCTGGTAAAAATTTGTGAAAACAATGCACTGTTATGCACAATATCATTTCTTACCGTCTTCTGTACCCCGAATCAAACCAAACAGTTAAACAGCCCAACCCGACAACGAACCCGATTGTAATAATACAAAAAAAACCCTGCCGATTAAATTTACAACACAATGTTTAACACTATTTTACAGAATTTATTTTTTTGTTAGATATGATAAAAGGAATGGTATAAGTTACGCACGATATTATTACTGACTACATACTGGCCTCGTGTATTCAATACACTCCGAACCCGATAACGAACCCGAACATTAAAAAATTGGAATATAAAAAATTAATTTTCTCGCAAATATGTCAATCAGACGCTACAAAAGTGTAAACTTGATCTGTAGTTTGACATTTTGAAGCTGTTCAGCAAGTTTCATATTATTCCTCAAATACATAAAGAAAAAAAGTGTGGAAAAATGAAGTGGGACAGACGGACGGATGGACAGACAGACGGACGGACGGACGGACGGACTGACGGACGCAGAGGAAAGCTATAGTCCCCTCCGGTGAAACCGGTAGGGGACTAATAATTATCAATTGAGAATAGGAATTACAATAAAAATAAGATACAAAAGTAATGTCCCAAACGCTTATTGTGGGAACTGTTGCGTCTTGTTTCTAAAAATGGGTTATTTTCTTTCCATTTAAATTCACATCCGAACAGTACTTATAGTACTTTGATAACAAATTAGCATCCCACGATCGAACTCCTGAACTCCGCTTAAACAGAACCTCAGAACGGTCCTTATTCGCCATCAAACTCTAAGAATATACAAAGAAAAATTGTCAAACTTACTTCAATATAAATAACAATGAATTACAACGAATAAGAAAAGACATACATTGCTTTCTCAACGATATCCATTACTCAACTTACGTTCAAAAGTTTCAAAGCAATTGTTTCTAGTTTTTTAATATCATTCTTGTGTAAGTTTGGTTAAAATATATTTCATTGGGTTTTTTTAAAATTTATTTGCTAATATCAACTTTCATCTTTTTAAAATTCACTATGTTTTCTTACGGGATTGGACATTTTTCAATTTGCTGTTTAATGTTTATGGCACTGATTTATATGTTAATTGAAACTTTAAGCCAATCAGTACTCAGGGAAACGTCAATCGGTCCTCTTGCATGCAGACGGCCCTAAAAAGTCAAATCAACATTATTCACTAAAAAACCAAAATTTATTAATTTTCATTCATAACATAAACGTTAATTACCTTGCAATGTTCTTACAGGATCACAAAAAGTGTTTTTTAATACATCAATGAAAAAATAAACCCCATTGAATTTACATTTATTGTCTCGAAAACGTCGAGAGCGGAAAGGCTATTTGATTAGTAATATGTGAAAATTTTCGGTTGTAAATAAATGTTTTAATTAAACATATTAAGTTGCATGTTTTATTTTTAAAATAGACACCGTTGAGATGTCTACAATCACTGAAAGCCCAGCTTAATAAGGAAATAAAACTGAACAGAATTTAGAGAACTTTGCTTAACCTCAACGTCTGACTTAAAAATTGCATCTTGATTTTTAAACAACCTCTATTATAAAGGCATTATATGGGTGTAAAAAGGGCAGATAGAACCAAGAGTAAAAACAGTAGGTTTTGGACAAGGGTATTACACAGAGGTCTGCCATGACCTTGACCTTCTCACATGATTCAATGTCAATGTACAATAAATTTGTCCCTTAACTTCAAGCAGTCTAATGGTCAAAGTCGGGGCAATATTGGGTCAAATTGAGAAGTGAAGAAGGAGAAAGATAGGATCAAGGATAAGTTATTCATAGTACGGACAAGAATCTTTCAAATAGTTCTTATCTGACCTTGATTTTTGACATAGAAAAATGGTTCAAGTAACTCCATCCTATATCAAAGGTGTTTTTGGTGAAGTATAAACAAATCATATATCAAATAGGTATCATATAGGTTGAATTATTTTGCAGATTAGAACTAACAGAAAAATACATGGGTCTGGAAAAGGATTTTGGCTCACAGGTCTGCTACCACATTGACCTTCAGAGAATTATAACCTTGATTCAAGGTCACTGTTCACATTTTACCAACATGCAGTCTTATGGAAAAGTTTCAGCGAGGCTAGGTCAAAGGAATATACTAAGCAGTCCAAAAATAGATTTTCTCTGGGCCTTGGTTAATAAAAGAGAAAGAGATTCTTATTGAGGAAAATGATTTGAGGTAATTTCATTGTAGTTGTCAATTATACCCCCCCCCCCTTTTTTTTTTTAAAGGTCTAATTAAATAGCTATTTTAAACGATTGCGTAATTCATTGTTAAATTGGGTGAATCCTTCGATTTCTCTCTTTTTTTGTTTAAATGTGTCTCGAAATCTGATTATTCCGATTAAGCACATTTCTTACAGGAAATTATTTCATGGAAACAAAATACTTGCTTTTAAATGAACGATATCGCAACTGACTAAAATGGTGATTCAAAGACCTTTGTAATAAAAAACAAGTCTTCGGATTACAAATTCGAAAATGAATAAAAGTTTCTTTCCTTTAGAAGTGCACTTGAGTCATGTTTGGACATCCGCAGCAATATGATTTTTAAATCCTGACATTTTCTTCGCACAATGCTAGAAGGGGATTCTATGGAGCGCCTAAGCTGCCTTATGTAGACAATGTTATACAGACGTTTTGTGTTTTTTAATGAAGTACTCTATCACATGTATATGGTTAATCTTTGACTTAAAGAGCTGTTATTTCTTATTAAGTCTCCCAAACGAAGTTTGGAGACTTCTTGTTTTTGTGCGGTTTCTTTCTCTTCTTTCCCGCTCTGAACTTGTCCGTCGCGTTTCTCAGAGATGCCTGAACAGAATTGTACAAAACTCTAGGATACGATGTGTACGATGATTTCATTCTAGATGTGCACGCTGGTTTGATTTTTCTCCTTTGGGGTTGGCCAACCACTTTTCGGGGGGGGGGGGGGTCAAAAGGTTGTGGGGTCTAACATTGAACCTTATGGGAAAAATCTTAGACTCTTTTGTAAATGATTATAACTTGAAAACGGACAAAGATAATAATAAAGGGTTTAGGAATCATATATTGACTGTTACAGGCAATATAAAGGGTTAATTAGATCTGACCCCTGGGGTCATCCCCACCTCCAAGGAATTGGAAATGACCATATATCTTTGAAACTGTTAGAATCCTGCCTCCTAAACCCCTATATATTCTTGTTCCATGTGTTAAGGGGCATCAAATGGTATGTAGGTCATGAGCCCCGGGGGTGGTCTTGACCCCTCTCAAACAGGAAGTGCACAAATAACTTGAAAATGGTTAAGATCCCCACCCCTAAACCATATATATTCTTGTTCCTTAAGTCAAGGGGCATCAAATGGTATGTAGGTCATGGGCCCTAGGGGTGGTCCTGACCCCTCTCAAACAGTAAGTGCCCGAATATCTTGAAAACGGTTCAGAACCCCATCCGTAAACCATATATATTCTTGGTTCACCTGTTGTATAGAAAAGGACCCCTGGGGAACATCATGAAACTTCAGAAATAAAAATAATAAAGTTCTAAATCTTTTTGTCTGTAAAATTTGACCCATGTGGGTCATCCCTACTTCCAATGATTTCCTTGTTCGTTTGGGAGACTTTATAATCACCCCGATTATAATTACATCTTCTTCATATTAGCTGATACTTTATCATTTTATGTTAATTGTTATATAACATGATGGTACTATGACATATTGAGATGAAACTTGAACATAATACGCTGATACATGTACAATATAATCATCCTTTGGCGTTTGATGTTTTGTTTTGATTTGTAAATAATCCATTATATGATTATACTATAATAATTGTATGTTGATATAGTCTGTTGAAAACCGAAAAGGGCTCATTAAAACTTAAAAAGAAGATCGTTTAACGGGTATTATCTGTGGTTGTTAATGTTTATTTTCTGTGGTATTTTGAATATAAGAAAACTTCGCATAAGTAAAAAAAACCCACAACATATTATCTATGTAATAACTAAAGTTATATCGATGATAGCAGCACAGTAAGTAAATTAAGTATGAAGTATATTAGGACCACTTAAATATTCAAATATGAAAAAAATAAGTTCACAAAATTTCACAAGCCGTACTTGGTATACACGTAACACGGTAAGCATGTCGACCTTAAGATATGTGAAACGCGACATATTTGCAAGTTTTCGGATTTCTGCTTTACGTCGATCCAGATTGTAATCGGAGGTGTTGAAAAATTAAGGCTTCGCTCCGCGGGCGCCCTATAGTGATCAGTCTGTCCGTCCGTCCGTCTGTCCGAGATCTCTTGTCCGGAGCATATCTTCTCTCCCCTTGACCAAATCTGGTTCATACTTCACCCACAGAGTGCCTTTGGTTAAAGTTATATGAGCTGTATTTTTTAGAAATTTATTTTGCTGCAAAAACCTGCTAGTATGATAAGTCTGCCTCTAACTTAAGCATTTATGATAGATAAGATTTGGAAAAATCATTAATTTTTGTCAGGAGAAAGATTTTACTTATAAGGAATATACAGCCGATCAGTTTTTGTACAGGACGACAATAATTCAGTTTTGCTACAATTAAGACTTCTTAATGGCTTTTCCCATAAAAAGAGAGCTAACAGAAATTTCAAAACCATGACATTTTTTGTCATTTTAATAACATTTTCTTTCTAAAAAACTTCAACTTGAAAATTGCAGCTCATATTGCTTTAAAGGGTCTGCACTGACCTTGAACCATGTTTCTAGGTATAAGGTAAAGGTCATAGCAGAATTATAAATAAAATTCTTGTCAGGAGCATATCTTCTCTCCCCTTGGTCCAATATAGCTCATACTTCACTCACACAGTGTCTATGGTCATAAGATGTGCAGTGACCTCGAATAAAGTTTGTAGGTCATATGAGACTATGCAAAAATCTTTTTTAGAGCATATATACTTCCCTTTTTGGCTCATACTTCAAATAAATGGAGCTTATGAATAACGGGTGTAGTGACCTTGAACCAATTTTAAGGTCAAATGTGAAGGTCATAGCAGAATTATGTGAACAATCCTTGTCAGAAGCATATCTTCTCTTCCCTTTCTCCAATCTGGCTCATACTTCACTCACATAGTGCCTTTGATTAGAGGGTATGCACTGTCTATATATATGAAGTTTGTAAATAAAGTGTCAAGGTAATATCAGATCAAACAAAAATCCTTTTATATATATATATATATATATATATATATATATATATATATATATATATATATATATATATATATATATATATATATATATAACAGAAAGCCGATTCAAAACTCTACCGGTTTCATTAAAATCTTCAGGAGTTTTGAACAATCACCATAGATACATAAGATACATACATTTCAAAAAAAAAAAACAAGGATTGTTTTTTATTATTTATTACTTGTGTGGATTAACTTTACTTATTTTGGATTATATATATATATATATATACATATACATACACACACACACACACTCTCTACGTAGTCCTGTTTGTATTAGTAATACTTTACTTAAACAGAGCTTTTTGGTTAATGGCGTGCAGTGACCTTGAACCAAGTCAATGTGAAGGCCATATCAGTTCTCTTTATCATCAGATTTAGACCATAGATTATTTCCCATTTGGTTAATCTGTTCAGATTGAACATAAATCCCTGTATGTAAGTGGTAATGAGATTGAATTAGACGTTCAATGCCAGATTGAAATTTTCTTAGTTATAGGTTGAGGTTAAAGCAAATTTTCTGAAATTATTTTCATCATATTGTCCACTATGTAAGCGGGCCCTTTGAGATGGTCACAGTCTCAATGTTGTCTAGTTCATTCTGCAACCCAACATTTAAGTAAAAACAGGGTTGAGATGCGATCTATTTACCCCGGATCCGAGCTATGATAGGAATTACCCCGCTTGCATGAACCAGCTTCTGCTTTTAAAAAATTCAAAGCCGGTTACCCCGAAATAAAAGAGTCTACTGCAAGGTATTCCAGAGACTCATAGAAACGCGAACATACATACATAAAAAGGATGATTATGAAAAGTGTCGAGGCACAGAAATTCAAACCAAATAAATCTCTGTTTTCAGTAGAAATGGATCACCATGTTTAGAATTCAACACTCAAGTAGGCATGCTCATTGTTACGTCTGAGGACAAACAACTTCTCCAGGAGAATTAACTTAGTAAACTCAGTATTACCATTGCGACATAATGAAATTATATATGATGAATGTTGTATATATATTCCGGTACCTGTTCATACCAGTTTGTTTTGTATAGTCAAAATGTGAACTACGTCATAATATTACTTATTAGGTTCGTTACTGACTCACTACGGAAATATATTGGGTTGATCAATCTCACAGATGGCGAGGCGAAGTTTTGTTTTCCCGAGGACTATCAAGCGACATATTCATTCACAAATAGGGGTGATCTACGCAAAGTCATGTACAAGAAGCCTCACATCTCGTCCAATTAAACTCATTTAAACTCTTCAAAATTATCAACATCACCTTTCAAATACGCTTTAAAAATCTTCGCTTCACCCATATTACTCACAATGTTTTGTTGCTATTCAGTTTTAAACCTCTGCAGCGATTTGAGCAAATTTAGACGCTGCCATTTTGTTCTGCTCCAGACACAACAATGTGACGTCAATATTCAAGGGGCAACTACTCTAATTTAAAAATAATTCCAAAGGGCCACTACTCTAAATATTTTAATGACTTACCGAACACGATTTCTGTGTTAAATAATATGAAATTTCGAGATGAGTAGGTGAGGCGGGGGCCAATGACGAACATATTGCCTAATATTAATCCACAAAGAACCTACATAGAGATACATGAGGTAATAACGCGCCATGTTTAATCCAATGAAAATGTGACATTTCAGTCCGAGGGAAAACAATGTTCTATTTTGTCTCTATAGAGCTAACACTTCTGACTCAATATATTTTCATTAATTTTTAGATAAGATATAAATTTCATTTACATATGTCTAGCTTAATGGTAAAACAAAAGAAGTTTTTAAGGTCATATTGTGATTTACAGTGAGAAATTTGCATCTAGATAAGCTAAGCTGTTGTCCGATATTTGCAAGGTCGTCTCTTATTGCACTAAGTTTAGTTTAATCAGACATTTAAGGTAAATTTTTATTTATAGCTTACTGTCTATTTTTTTTATAAAAGTTCCTTCAAATCTATTAAACAATGATTTTATTGTCATTTGCTATTTTTATGGTCACCTGAGTCATTCAGTTGACCTCTTCGTCCGTCGTCGTCCTTAAACAATTTTACATTTTTACTTTTTCAAAATTACAAGGCCAATGTTACCATTTTTTGGTGCATCTTGAGGGTAAGACTAAGAGTAGTTTAAATTGTGAAATTTATGACTATACCAACTCTTAGGGATAATGGGGTATATAATGGGATAGTGGGGGATAAAATGAATGCAAGAATCTGATGTTTATAAAACCCTCCAAAAAATTGTGAACTTAATGGCTCCTGTGTTAGGGGTGCAGTCTCTTGGAAAATCTTCTCCATATCCACAGTTAGGGGAGATGAGCTGGATATTTGGTTATAATATTCATGAGGTCATCTACCTAAATTGTGAAAATCATAACTTGTAGATCTGGGGTTGAGGACGCTTTGGTAGAGCCAATATGGCCTCATGCTGAAGATGTATCGAATGTTATAATATTTTCTTATGTTCTTTCAAAGTCATGGGAGATAAACTAAATGCATCATTTCTATGTACATAATGCCCTGTTTTTAAATTGTGTAATTCAGTGCCTAAGGGGCAAGAGTTTTGGGGGTTTTTATTTGGAGGGGTGGTGGCAAAAATAGTTGTATAGTGAACAAGTCACTTGAGTCACTCGGGTAACCTATTGCCGTTTGTCGTCTGTGAACAAATTTACATTTTAACTTCATCTTAAAAATTACAAGGTAAATAATCAATTAAACAAGTATTCTGTTTTAGGAAATCTAATTTCCTGTGCATTGTAAGCTTGTAGAAACGGTATGCATGTTCTTTGCATTATAAATGAAGCTGAATATTATAAAAGATTTACCACTGAAGGCCTTCATGTGTCTATTTACTAGATTATGGAACGCCATAGCTGCCTTATGTGGCTATTTTATATGTAGATGGTGCTTTATTATATTATGCTGTGGTTATTTCATGTGAAGATGGTGCTTTGTTATATGAAGATGGTGCTTTATTATATGAAGATGGTGCTTTATTATATGAAGATGGTGCCTTATTATATGAAAGTGGTGCTTTATTATATGAAGATGGTGCTTTATTATATGAAGATGGTGCTTTTTTATGTGATGGTGCTTTTTAATGTGAAGATGGTCACTCGGAACTTTATTTTTGAAGACTGAGTTAAACATTTATTATCTCGAACTTTTGAAACTAGAACATAATTGATACAGTTAAAATCCATTTAATACACAATTGCTAGTTTCTCCTTTTTAGCATAATAAGTATTTATGTTACGAGATGAACTGTACGACTTAATCTCAACTGAATTGACAAATATGATTAATTGAATAATACAATATTTTGTCAGTATTTCTTGACATTTTACTTTTGCCTTTACCACTTATAAAAGGGCTTTCTTTGAGCTATCTTATAGTATAGTAGACCTTTCCTTGGACTTTTTCGACAAGAATGTCGAGAAACCCCCATATGAATTATCTTAAATAATATTTAAAGATAAAATTAATTCAATCAAACTATGTATCAGTAATAGAAATATTTCTCGAAAATTGTATGGATCCAAGCAATATTGAACCCTATAGTCTCGTTCAACCAAACGCTCGGCTGACACCGTAAATCTCCGACAAGCAATTAAGGGAGACTCTCTGCTTGTCGGTGATTTACGGAGACAGCCGAGCGTCGAATTGAACGAGACTATATTGAACTCTGGCGTAGGAATACATACGACTACAAAAAATATCCAAATTGTTCGTACCATTTAAAATCTGACTATTTTCAAGGTATTTATAAATAAGTTTCCATGAAAAACAATGCTGTAGCATACATTACATCGAATCTATCAATTATGTTCAAGAACTAAGTCTTGTCAGCAGCGATGATTTGTGATGAGGTCCAAACACTGTTTCACTTTCGGTTTGTCTGAGTAACTGCATAGGAGAGTTGATTAAAATCAACTCCCAATTAAGAGCGGATCAAAGATCTTATTTTAATCAGATTGCTAGGGCATAACCTTCGCTTAAACACAAATAATTAGTAAATTCAATTTTCTGCTTTTCAGGATAACGTTACTAGGCTTTAATTCTTGTAATATTCCGTTATTATATAGTTGTCACTTTAAACTAGATGTAAGTTCGGTTGGGGTAAAGTCGTACACAGCTAGATCTCCTCGATAGCTTATATACTAATTGTGCTAGAAAAAAGAGGAACTAGCAATAGTGTATCAAATGGATTTTGATCGCATCAATTTTTTGTTTTACTTTCAATATTTCGAGATAATACATAAATGGTTAACTCAGTATTCAAAAATAAGAGGGGTTCCGAGTGATCACCTTCACATTAAAAAGCACCATCATATAAAAAAGCACCATCATATAATAAAGCACCATCTTCACATAAAAAAGCACCTTCATATAGTAAAGCACCATCTTCATATAATAAAGCTCCACCTTCATAAAATAAAGCACCATCTTCATATAATAAAGCACCACCTTCATATAATAAAGCACCACCTTCATATAATAAAGCACCATCTTCATATAATAAAGCACCATCTTCATATAATAAAGCACCACCTTCATATAATAAAGCACCATCTTCATATAATAAAGCACCACCTTCATATAATAAAGCACCATCTTCACATGATATAACCACAGCATAATATAATAAAGCACCATCTTCACATGAAATAGGCACATAAGGCAGCTATGGCGTTCCATACTAGATGGTTACAATTATTTGCCTCCTAGAGCTAGGGCATAGATAATCCGATCCAAAGTGTCCCAACTTTCTTTCTATCTCTCTCCTGTTCTGAATAAATTTAAAAATGTCTTTCAAATATCAAATACTAAGAGGCAGGGTAAACAGATTTGGATTAGGGTTAAGACGCCAAAATGATTCTGCCAGGATATAAGGATATAAAGATATTTGACAATTGTTTTCAAGAAATAAGGGCTACACTTAGGTGACCGTCAAGGCCTGTAGGCCTCTTTTTTAGTTGAATTTGATTTTAATTTTATTTTTTTTCTTCCTATCATTAGACAATTATTGATGAAATTACAATTGTAACTAATGATTCTTTTCTGTATTTACATTTTTCAGTGTCATTGCCTGTGATAACACTCCGTATCGATTTTGTCATACACAGTTCATTAAATACAATTTCGGCGCAAGTGGGATTTGCTTATATATACTCAAATATTTAACTTTTAATTGTACAATTGCTGAATTCCTTATTCCTTGCATAACGAAACGTTAATTACCATTCTCATTGTTTAGTTATCATAATTCCAGTACGGTACATAGGTATTTTATTGAGTGAAATGTAGTATTCATCGCTTTGGAACTGTAATATAGTCGAATAAAACAGCATGGTTGGCAAGAAAATACTTTAATTCTCTAATGAATACTAAATTCTTACGGCGCATCAGACAGGCTGTAGGTCATCGTGAAATGTATACATCAACTAAATTATCTAATAATCCACAATGTCTTCGATTGAAACAGCCGGCCAACCATAACTTCTTAATCAGCCAGCAATAATTTCTGGTAATGTCAGAATGGATCTGGGAAAACACCAAGCACAAATATTTATTTCCTGTATCTGCGATATATTGATTGAAAATTGGCGGGATAAAACTTTGATAAGGGCCGTTCGCGGATGTGTTGGGTGAAATCAAAATGACACCATTGACCTAATTACCTTATTGGTACATTTCCTGTCAAATGGGCGATGTTACGTGAAGTGTTATCTAGTTAATGTCCAAAGACGACCCGGCAGAATATTAGAAGATTTGAGTATTTATTATAGACAGTTGTTTTCAAGAAATACCAACCCAGATTGCTACTGAAAGGTTTAAACGCACTTTTATCTCAATGTTACTCTAGTGAACATTTGAAAACGGCGATGAAATGGCGAACCTTCATATAGTTTACATTTAAATTTTTTTATAGATAAAATGAATGTCGTTTGTGTTACAAAATGTTTATTGCCTTTTTTGTTTATACAATAGAGTGCTCTATATAAACTTTATATTTTAATTTGTTTCATTTTTTCGGGAGATGAAGGAGATGTAAAAAGTTATTTTTCTATTCTTTCTGGGATATTTCATTAGTTAAAAAATATTTGGAATGAGATGTTACAAATTTGATCTAAGTAACAAAATTTATTTTAGAAATCGCACTTTATTAATTATGATATATTTTAAAGAAAATTCTATTTTAAGTATAAACATACGTTTTTGTTTAACCTGTATGATATACTTGTCGGATTAATTGCTTGATAAATTAAAATACATATTTACTTCATGCTCGTAACAATTTCGAGTTAATAAGTCTTCAACGTAAATTTAAGTTCAAAGATTGACTATCATTGGCTATCAAAATATTATGCATGCGAAACATATTTGATCTTTGCCATTTTTGATTGACGGCATACATATATCTATATTTATAGTGTCACATTTAAATGTGAACCTAGAAGCTTTGAAACCCTGTAATCGATTCTTGGATGTAACTTAACATCATTACAGCACAGTTCCTCTCTTTCTCTCTCTAGATGATTTATTGGGAAAAATTATCCCGGCACACCGATTCACCTTTTACTAATTCATTTTAGTGGATGGAGAAGATATGTTTTGAAATCAAGTTCATTTAAACCGAAATTATGAGACAAATACTTCAGTTCATTTTTAGTAAATTTTGTCACAATAATATGTGTACAATTTATTCCTGCACTCTTAGAAATATCCAATTGCAAAAGCTTCAGACTTTTGGTTATCATATCATGTCATTCTCGAGAAATTTTTCCGTCAAAACATTTTTCTTTTGTCATTTTATTGTCACGACTGGACAAAAGTTTAACCCATCAGAAACTGTTGCTCCTCAAAATATGAATGAAATATGTATTTATTTAAGAATACTGCTAATCGCTGTTACGATGGAATTTTGAAGTTGCTGCAGAATATGTCTTTTTACGTGAACTAAAATAAGATAAAAACAATAAAAAACAAATTGTTAATTCATATTTTGTTAATTATGGTATTTCAAAAATGTCTCAAGTCCCAACAACGTATTTCAATATATTTCAAAAATATATAAAAGGTTGTCATAAGTTCATTGTGCCTATATTTATTTTTTTATTATATCTAAATAAACGTCCTAATGTTCTGTGTTTCCCCTTAAACCAGTACACATAAAATCTACGCATTCTTATAATCAGTTAATGTCCAACGTCAATGACCTTGTTGATATGATTCTCATAAAGATTAATCAGTCATGATGACTATGTAATATTGTTATATATTTTTATACAACGGGAAGTATGGCCGAGAAAAAAGTTCAAGCGTCAATTCATTGATTTTATAATAATGTAACGATTGGTACAAAGAGAACCGAGGGGAGACAGCTATTTTTCCCCATGACCGCATGGGGACTGGTTTAAAATTTTAATGAATTCAAAGCATTAATTTTATTTGTTTCTAAATTAAAGATTCTTCGTTATTTTGGACATATCCGATGTGCATTTCATTTGTTTTGCGTTCAGTCTCTTGAAACAAATTGTGGTTTTCTTCCAAAATATCACAGCATAAAACTGTCAAGTTGAGGAAAAGTTTTGTCATATTGTGGTAGCATCATTATTAATCTTACACATGTTGTTGAAACTGAGCATTTTTGACTTTTATGGCCAAAGAAGTGATAGAAAAAAATTTACTGTCTTTAGAGAGAAGGAATTGTTAAAATCACCGATTTAGTAGACAATCTGTCCCGACAGGATTTTTTTTTTACCAGCGAGATGCGAAAGAACATACACGTTGCCATCACACAACAAATGAGAATATCACTTTTATTTCCGCTTAACAGATTTTCTTCTTTTCATTTTAACGTTATGGGAATCTACTCTGTATTTAGACTTGGGAGAGAGCTTAAATGCTTTAAACGTGTTTCATCCCACATAAATGTCATAAAGTTCTAGCACAAAAATATGATCCTACACACAGATGCATTTCCGTACCAGATGGTTCGAAATTTAATGACCGTATAGGGACGTTGGCGTTCTTTGCTCTTCGGTGGGCAGGACTACTTAAGGAAAAGGTCGCTTAACCTTCATAAAATAAGATTTCGAAAAGTAGTGCAGGTATGTTATTGAATTGTGATTTTTTAGAAACATTTTTATTCATTTTCTCATATATTACACTTACTGCAGTATAATTATAACATCAAAGTCGAAGCTAACTTTGCAATATATTTACTTAAAAACATAAGTATTTAGTCATATTGTTATACTTTAGAAACTTAGAACAATTTGTAAAGAGCAAATTAATAGAGTCTTCCATAGATACACTATTGATAAAATTATGTTTATTCTCGCTTGTATTCAATGTTCGAGAACAAAAAAATAACTTAAAAATAATAAAAAGTCCTAAGATGGCGAAAACTTGTTGATTTTAAAGAATTACTTATTCAAAATTGGGACGGCTAAATTAAATTTGAAATATAAATTTCTTTGTAGAAAACTATTTACCATTTTCTCAATTCTTTTTTATTTACACTAAAGGACATGCGATCATTTTTATGATATTATTACATTTATAATATGAAATAATTATATAGTATAGTAAATAGTATTTAAACCGTATGCCATTCTCAAAATGGACGTCTTTGTCGGAATTTTACTGTCCTGTCATCTAACACATTGATTTGACCACTGAATGTCATCCTAAAATCTATATATACCGTTTTTAACGCTGTTTTGCTAATTGGAAACCCGATCAAAACTTTGTCAGTGAGATGATCTATATAAGTTAAACGCTTTTTGAAAAATTAAATAATTTAGTTCAAACGCATTTAAACCTTACGGTATTGAATATAACAAGCTTATCTTTTAAAAAGATTGGTGAGCTAGCGCTGTAGCCATCATAAAACACAGAAGCAGATTTCTAAAACATTGGTTTAAATTTATGAATCGATTAATTAACAATAGGAGGCACAGTGGTGTACTGGAATTGTGCTGGAGTGGGGTCTCAATTTAGAATTGTGAATCTTGAATGGGCTTCACATCGGCAATGGCATAGCTCACTGACTGTGCCTTAATCATTATGTATCTACTGTTATTTGAATTTTGAGGTGAAAATTTTCAAGAACCATTGGTAGTGTTTTGTAGCAATCGTATCTTCTCGGGCCTTTCCGGCAAGCTCGGAAAACATATCAGAAGTTGTTTTCCGATCTTGAAGGAATTAAAGACTAAGCTAGCTATGATTTATTATAATATTGAAAATAACTTTGCATTATATTAAAGACCTAAGCTACTGTTACTTTTTGACATTTACAATAAAACACAAAACTTCATGTGAAGATGATAAAACGAAATTCAAATGGTACAGTTTATCTACAGTAGTACAGTATTACCTGAATCCCCTACAATGGAGTCGAGCATGCGTATTCCATTGAAAAAGACTAACATAGTTGCTAGCGCTCGAGAGCGATAGCAATAATTATTTCAAATGAATAATTTTAATGACCAACCCAGCTTGAAATATTCATTATAACCTGATCACAGCGCAAGCCTCTTCAGTAATAAAACGTTAACGTAAAAGTCTATGCAAAAGCGTGGTCGGTATGTTGGTAGAAGGCTTACGGATTTGTTGACATAAGAAAAAAAAAGACAGATATACTAATGTTTTCAGTCAATACGGACGTTTTATTTATTCTCTGATACTGTATAAATTAAAATGGTTGTCTATATATAGGTTTATTCCTTTGTTACCAAAGTTATATAGGAGTATTTTTTTTGTCAACGTCAAAATAAGTATTTTCAGTATCTAATTTTCAAAAAATGATTTATAGGGGTTTTCAAACACACACACACACACACACAATTATAATCACCTAAAAACATCCAGAATACTGCCATACACATGTCATACTTCACTCGCTCACCGACAAATTCAAAATTAGTCACTGCTTAAAAGTGGTTATATTGTAAACTTAGACGAAGAAATAGAAAAACAGAGACAAATGAAAGAAAAAGGAAAAAAGAATTATTATGAAGAAAAACCAACAAAATCGTGATTGTTATTCAAAAAATGAAGGTGTCCGATACCATTTTAAATTTTCACATAGAAAGAAGGGTTTCTGAAAGAGTTGGGTTTTTTTAAGTGTCTACCACCTTTTTTGGTGAACTTAAATTGTTTTATTGTAACAAAGTTAATAATTTTATCATCTATATGCCAAACAGTACAAAGTAATTGCTTACTGCAAAACAAATTACCAAAATTTGCTTGATTACTTTGTCATCTGAAATAAAATATGATATAGAAAAATGTGCAGCTATATATTCAAAAACAAAAACTGTACACCTTTGAAAAACCATGGGTTAAATGGAAAATTATCGTTGAATAATCATGTTTTTGTTGAATTGTGCGCTCTTAACTTGCTCATTGGCATTACTTGTAAGTCAACTACGGACACTTTAAGGACTATGTAAGGTTTGAGCCTAAAATGGTCCCCTTAAATGAACACCATCATTATATTGTAATTCTTTGTTTTCTTTGTACAGATAAACATTTGAAATTTTCATAATGAATGAATTGTCCACAATATAAAAATATGACATAAAGTTTACTTTTTCCCACTTTTTAGTATAAAACAGCTGGTGTACAAGCAGTTTTCCTACAAGAAAACATTAAACGATTGCTTAAACAAATAAAATATATCACTAAAGTTGTTTCTATTCAATACTTATAATAGACAAAAGGATTGTTCTTGTTTGGGTCGCTATATATATGCCATTCAAAAAAAGATTGGAAAAATGTAAAAGATAAAATGACTTATTTTGATAAAATTATAAAAATAGCGTCACTTCTGACGTCATATACTTCCAGTGAATGTAAATAACTAGGTGAACAATATATTTTATATCAATTCTTACAAAAAATAACACAACAATTTAATGTATCTGAAACACTTTGAAAAGGCGAGTTAGGGGGGCCCAATTTGAAAAATATCATATTTATTTAGTTCTTTCGGTCGATCATTTGAAATGCCTAACTAAAGCAATGTAAACTATAAAAACCGAAAAATTAAATTTGACCTAAATAGCATCCAACCCATAAAACAAAATGTGTTCTATTGATTATACATACAATAGAACTATATATAATATGTGGCCCCCATATTTCGGCATTTTTTAAAGTGTTTCCGGTACAATAATTTGTTATCTTATTTTTAGAAGAGTTGAAATAAAATATGTTTTTCACCTATTTTTTTTTATTTATATATGCATCCACTGGCTGTATATGACGTCAAAAGTGCTGTAGTTTTAGAATTAAATCAAAATCAGTAAAAATTTGACATTTTTCTTATCGTTTTTCGAATAGGAAATATAGAGTGACTCTTTAACAAGAACGAACTTTTTAGCATATATAAGTATTGAAGAGATACATCTTTGGTGAAAATATTTTGTTTGTTCAAGCAATCGCTCAATGTTTTATTAAAGAAAACCTGCTTGAAAAAGCCGTTTTATGCCAAAACTGTGAAAAAGGTAAAATTTAGGATGATCATAAATTGTAGGTACTCAAATCAAAATGAAAATCATGAAAAAACTTCTGTACAATCTGTACAAACAAAACAAACAATTACAGTAAAATGACGATGTTCATTTAAGGGGGTCATTTCAGGCTCAAACCATAAATAGTCCTTTGCACGAGTCAAATGTTTTTATGTTGATTATCATCAAAAAGGAAGAATTCTAGGTAAAATGAAAATCCTGAATTAGAGCCAATGAAAAGAAAAATTCAAAGTTATTTTAAAACAAATTTTAAAATCATCACGAACTGATATAACACCTGGTCCAAATTGAGTTCTGCCTCCTGTTTGTTAATTGAAGTTGGAATGATCTCAATATTATTCAACGATTCATAAATGTCTCCTGTATACTTTTCAGTAAAAAAAAAAAAGATGTTTAAAAAAAATAAAGGAATGTTTGGATTAGGAAATCATTTGACAGATGTCCTATTTAGAGACAATACTTTTAAGAATTATGAAATTGCTGCTATAATAATACTTTTGTAATACAAAAACACATTTATAACTGATAAAATAAAACTGGTTGTTTACTATTATTATACTGAAATTGTGCCATATTAGAACAAGAAAACTTTTTTGGCAATATTTAGAAGATTGATAAATGACTTCATATAACAAGTCCAAGAAAGTAAAACATCTTTCCAAAACTCATTGCTTTTTTGCACCCGCCATAAAATGGCTGGGACATATGTAGGGCGAGTTCGATCATTAACTAGAGTTCAACCACGCTAGTAAGGAAAGCTAATGGTGCGCATGTCTGTGTTCGAACGCACATTGGTCATTGGTCGATGTCTGGGTAAAGAAATGAGAAAGAAGTTATTTGCTACTCACAATTTTATTGTTCATGAAAAAAGAAGGAAAATAAATTGTAAACAAATTGAATCATGTGTGTGTGCTCTAAAATTTAACACATTGCATGTTGTGCTGATTAAAATAAGCAAAATTTGGAGGTTTTGCTTTCTGCCGCCATCCTTAAACTACCTGACTAGAGACAGACCAGAGTCTCTCCGTTGGTTGGACCCCGGTTCCATTTTAGTCGGACTAATGTGAGCACGATCTCATTTTAGTCTAACTACGGCGACCGTAGTTTGTGATCGAACTCGCTCCTATTGTTACACCGTTCCGTCATTCCGTCCTTCTGTCATCATTTACTTTCCGATCAGTATCTCAACAACTGTTGCACACGTTCCACTCAAATTTGATATATGGATATATCTTATTAATTTACAAGCTCAGTTTGAGTTTTGGTCTAGTTCAAGAATTTTTTACAGAGATATGACTCGTGAACTTTGGAGTAAAAAGGGAAAATTCACTTTCCAATCATTATCTCAACAACCGTTTTACACATTCAACTCAAATTTGATATTTGGATGTATCTTATGAATATTCAGGCTGAGTTCGAATTAGGTTCCGGTCCGATGATTTTTGACGAGTTGTGTCTCTTGAACTTTAAAAAAATAAGAAATTGTCGGTTTTCGCTCTGTAACATATGTAAAGTTTATATTTTACATAAGGTTAACTTATTAACTTTTGAAGGGATGCATATATTATGCTAATAGATAGTTCATATGTAGGATATTTAAAAGAATATACAGATCAAGCTTAAATTTAGCTCCGGTCTGATGATTTTTGAAATGGTATGCCTCTTTAACTTAGGACAAAATGGAAAATTCGTAGTTTCCGCTCTCTAACTTTTGAAGTGATGCATAGGCTATGTAAAAATTGATATTCCATATAAGGTTAATTTACTAAGCTTGAACTTGGTTCCAGTTTGATGATTTTTTAAAGAGTTGTGCCTTTTGAATTGAAAAGAAAATGAGTAATTTTCTGCGATTTACATCTTTTTCTGCAATCAAACAAATGTTAAACTAAATTTGGCATTTGAAATTTTGGTCACCTGCTGGGGCATTCGTGGCGTCACGACACATCTAGTATAATCAAGCATTTCAATATAAAGCTTTTTCCAAAACAAATATTTTCTATAGAATATGATATAACGTCTATTGAAAGCAAAAAAATATGTCCATCCATGATTTATGAGAACTAGTTAACTTTTTAATCAATGAGCACTTGAGAGATGTAATAAATTTGAAAATATCAACCATTTTCATCCATCCTAAACAATATTTTCTTTGTTCTTACAGATTATTTCACTTTATCTGTTCTTGAGTTCCATAAAAATTTAAAAAATAGTTTTGTTTAAAAATAAAATCGTTCCTTCTATCTAGTTTTGTAAAAAAAACCAACTTCCTGTTATTCCTCTTTTCCAAGTATGCTGTTCCCCTTGATTACTTTTCTCGAGGTCATGCGCAAGTATACACTTACGTGAATAGTTATAAATATCCATAGGGCCATTTTAATTTCCCTTTACATAAAATAATCATTATATTCAATTATATCGTCGCAAGCCATAAGTTTACGAATAATATCCACTCTGCTTCTCTACAACCCTTGGCAGATTTAAGCAATGTTTCCAGAAATAGCACAGCGCCGTCTAGCGATTGGAGTAAAATTGGAGCAGCTAAAATACGGTTTTTTTTTTATCTAAGAGATAATATTGGAAATGGTCGTGTAAAAAAAAGTATGAATGATTTTTAAAAAACACCATATATTTTTTTGTATTAACTATCTTTTTTATTAATCACGTAAAAATCGTAATAGAGGTTGTATTTAAAGGTTGTATGAAAACACAACGAACTACATCGCGATTTATTAATTTCCCTGCGATCGCCTTTCTTCACAGCCAAACAGATTCCGTTGCGCGAGTTTTGATGGCTAAATCTGACAAGGGTTGTAGAGGAGCAGAGTTGATCGTAAACCCTTGGCTAGCGAAGATGATTTAATTAATACCAATGAATAACCTTGCGATTTCATCACAGTGTTTTCTTTCATACAGTTCATCACATTAACAAAGTTTGCCAACATAGCAAAATCAATGTTAAAAACGGCATATATATATATATATATATATATATATATATATATATATATATATATATATATATATATATATATATATATATAAGAAGCACTAGCAAACCAACAACACTCGTTATCTAAAGTGTCGGATCAAAAGATACAAGGTTATAAGATGAGATATAAAAAAGCACTAAAAATAACCAACGACATATATATATATATATTATTACTTATTAGGTTTGTTACTGACTGTTTAAAGAAATTTGTGGGGTCGGTAAAGTCCATAGAAGGCGAGGCGGAGCCGAGCCTTCTATGGACTTTACCGACCCCACAAATTTCTTTAAACAGTCAGTAACAAACCTAATAAGTGTTTTGTTTTGTCGAGGACCTAAAGTTTGATATGTAAACAAACGTTTGTGTAGAAAATCAGTTCAAATAACGTTACGTCCGCCATGTTGCGCTATAAATTTTGACGCTTGCCTTTTAAAGAAATTTGTAAGGCAGCCACGTGACGCGTTTCATCCAATGATGTCGCGACATTCTAGTCCGAGGCAAAACAAATATATATATATATATATATATATATATATATATATATATATATATATATATATATATATATATATATATATATATATATATATATATATATATGGAAAATTGAAACTGGATGATAAACAATACGTTCAACAATTTTCGTTAAAATTACTCCTCAGAATTAGTACCTTGATGTAGTAAAAATCACTAGTATTTGCATTTTTGTCCAACACTTTTACTTAAGGATGTTGCTTACTCATGGTTTGAGTGGTCAAATTCCAAATGTTATAAAGTTCAATGTCATGAGTAAAAAAGAGAATCTTAGCACAGCAGAGGAAATTCAGTCTAAATTTAACTTTGTCGATTTTGTTTTCCGCTTAAACTTTTTGGCTGCACTATAATATCAAAAGTTAAGATTTTATATGTTTGTCAATATAATTTTGCATATTTTATGTCGATTTTATCTCACTTTTAAATTGACAAAATCGTATGGAACGCATTGCCAAAATATTGAAAAATGCTTTAAAACGATAAAAGACACCATATCTCAAAATTTTGATCATTGACCTCATAAACATTTTATGCCAGCAGAATACAGTCAATTTTACTTGCATTACTATAAATGCAACTGTATCTGGTGATCACTGTACTTTACAACGAAATAAAAATATTTTCATACAAAAACAATTAAAAAACAAGGACGGAAAAGGCATGACTTTCGTTTTAATTAGGGCATGCCAGTAAATAATGCATAAAAGGAATCTTGAAAAGAAAAAAAAACCTCTTTTGTAAGATGAGTTTAAATATGACTAACTTATTATTGAATAGAATATTTCTATATTTCTAAAGATATTCAATTATTATCATTTATTTATTTAACGCATTGCTTTTGTGCAAAAGTGATTTCAAAATTTATTAGTTTTTCATAACACAGTAACACTATATGTAGTACATGTTTAGACAAAGTTTTTGACTTTATGTAAACGTTTAATTATATTTGCATATCCTGTGTAGTGTATTTGTCTTTTATACTGGTTGGAAAACAGTGAAATAAAATTTTAGAACTTATGCTAAATCCAATGAAAATGATTACAAGAAAAATGTTTTTAAATTACATCTTCCCTACTTGATGACACATGAAATGTATGAATGCAAATATACGTTGTCTCTATATGGTGGGTCCCTACGTCATCACTGATACCTCCCTATACACCTTATTAAAAATATGTTATTAATAAGCACAAGCCTATTGTATATACCTTGTTTTATTAATAGTGCATTAAAAGCAGACAAATATGTAATTTTCTGTATGTTTAAAAGGTTTTATACGCTTTTAAATATTGTATTTGTACAAGCTTTTCTACATTTTCATACATATCTTATCACAGAGCTATTTCGTAAAAATAAAGATTTCTTTAAAAAAAAATCTCACAAACACTAATTTACTAAAAAAAATGTTGGAAGAAAAATAAATAACTGACATTTTCCCAAGGTCAAGTTGACTGAGCACAATGGAGAATACATATTCTACTAATCGTAGAAAGAAAACAAGCATAAAGACCCCTATTTATTTTTTAGCATACCAAGTGGAACAGATACAAATCTAAAATTCGCACGAAAATTGAGCCAGTTAAATATTGATTAACCAAAAATATGATATTTCAATTTCCGTAATAATTTTTTCGTTTTTCATTTCATGTACCTTTCACAAAAGATGTCTTTTTTTATTATTATTTTATCAATTGAAACATTAAAAATTGATATTAAGAAGTACCCGAGTACCATAGGTCATACACAGAAAAATCCGATATATACATTTAATTAATGAGACTTATTTTGGAGTGAAGAAAATCTAAAAGATGGTAATTACCACCCCTTCCTCGACCTTAAATCTTGAAATCAATCGAGCGTTTAGGAATGCGACAAAGGAGTACTGATAGGACTTGCCAAGTGCCTTTTTGAGATATGAAAAAGGGTTTAAAGCAGTATTATCAGGTATTCCACATGTCTAAATGTTATTTTGATGTTAACTGTCATTGCAACCTGGCAAGGCAACCTGTCATCTAACCAACTGGCTATGCCACTTAATGTAAGCAACTTAGTCAAACAACTTTTAAATGCTTTGTGTTAAATAATAAATTGTAAAGCTTGTTTAATCATATAACTCTAAATTACATCATTTACAATGATTACTTATTTGATATAAACAAGCAAAGGAAGATAACTCTATTAACCATTTCAATAATTCCCATCCCCAAGACTGGACTCTTGCCCAATGCTTTATGGTCTTTCTTAATATGCAGCCAGTTTCTATTTCGTGCCAGTACACCTAAAGAAGATTGTAAAATATTATATACATTAACACTGCACAACCGATTTTGGCCACATCCTGCAGTAAGGACTTCTACCTTGGGGGGTCATGGAATTAACAATTTTGAGGGCTTTATGGTATTTCTTATTATGCAGTCAGATTCAGTAGAGGTCATGAAGATGTCAAACATTAAAAATATTAATTCCATAAGACCACTTTTGCCAAGCCATAGAGACAAACCCCTACACTAGGTGATATGAAATTTACAGTCTTGGTTAAGGGCTTAATTTAAATCTTTCTTAATATGCAGTCTGTTTTTCTTAATTAATAAGTGCCAGTAAAAGGATTTTAAAACAATATATACAGTTACACCATATGACCGTTTTCCCTGTCCCAGAGTCAGAACCCCTTCCTTGGGGACCTAAAATTTACAATTTTGGTAAAGGGTTTAAAAATCTTTCTTCGTTTTATTCACTATCAGCAAAAGTAGAGAAGATTTTAACATTATATCACTCATATATGCATTAATCCTACATGGCCATTTTGGCTGCCCCCTATTGTAAAAACCCCTATCCTCGGGGGACATGAAATTTACAATCTTGGTTGGGGATTTAAAATCTGTTTAAATATGCAGTCCGTTTGTATTCAATGCCAGTAAAAGTAAAGAATTTTAAACATTATATATATATATATCACATTTACGCTATATGACCATTTTGGCCACGCCCTAGAATCATTACCCCTACCTCGGGTGATATGAAAGATACAAATTTAAAGGAGACTTCTTCTACATAACTATGAATGAAGTTTTTCTGTCAGATGATTGTGTGAAAATAAAAAAAAAATATTTTTGAAAAATGGTCAATTCATACTATTTTTGTCCAGCCCCTATGGTCCTGGGGTGGGGGGAGTCATAAAATTCATAATGTTTCTCTTACCCTACACATGCAGCATACTAAATTTAAAAAACAAAATGGGCCATGTAATTTTCAAAAAAGTTAAAAATGTTCAAATCTTAACACACGACGCACGACAACGAACGAAAACCACTTGCAATAGCTCATCTGAGTGACTTGTTTAACCTACAAAATTATTTGAAACTGCAAAAATTGGAAATTTGCTGGAAACGTGTTATAAAAAAAGTTATACATAATGTAGAGATTTATTTTAAAAAAAGAAGCTAAGGCATGGTTTTTTTAGTTCTTTTAATAACATAATGTGTCAAATTAATGATTTCAGAAGAAAAAATATATTATTTTAACAAAAAAGTGCTTAATAAGGATCCACCTTAAATAATTCACTTTTGATTGAAGTTAAACTTGTTCTTAAATCATGTGAAGCAGATTTTAAAATAGTATTCTGAGATGTCAGTTCTTTTACCTTTAATTGAATTTGGAATGACTATTATTTATTATTTCCAAACACAAATCATTTTTTTCTTAAGTTTGCAATTTTAATGCATTAAGGTTATATCTTAAAAATAAAGTGTCTCCTTAATTTCACATTTTAAACTTAAAAAAGCTATAATTATTAAACAAACAAACATACACTTTTTATTTTATTAAATAAAAATTAAATTATGAAATAAAATTAATTGTTTCTCAATTTGGTTATAATCAGCTGTCTAACCTCAACATAGAAAAATATTGGTTTCTGTTAGAACTGTTAGGCAATAAATACTAAAGGACCTCTTAAAACATTTATTAGCTGTTCAAAACAAGGAACAGTTTACTAGGTCAAAGTATGTATTGATGAACTCTAATGTGCTTTCAGAATATTAGAGTTTTTATTTCCCTTTGTTTTAATAACGAATGCAATTATTATATCAAAAGCGGCTCAAATAAAGAACTATGAAGTATGACCTGGGAAACAAATGACTACCGTTATCAAACAAAATACAAAAAGTAAGACGTTAACAAAGTTCAATAGTTTTCACTACGACATTAAATCGTTTGGAAAAAAAAGATGTTAGGACTCACATAACAACATATAAAATAGGCACTTGAACAACGTCCTTTTCCAAACAACAGAAATTCAACTAATATGTCTAGGATAATCTCAATATCACCCTTTTTATAACAAATATGCATCATAAGTTTTGAGTGAACACACACTTAGTAATTCGATTTTTCTGACTTGGGAAGGAGTTCACAAAACCTGTCACAACACTTATAACTCTTCCTGTAAATCTTTTATCTGAAGATCTCTGTTTGACACTTTTCCTAACTTTATCCTTTGTAATTCTGTGTCTGGGCCAAAATAAGAATATGTATGTTTCAGCAAGTAGTTTTATACAGAGGTAAGTATCATTTTTTAAATTTATTTTGTACTATATTCTTCTCTTGCCTTTTGAACTTAAGATACAAAATACCTTGTTATCAGGAAAAAATGACAATAACAAACTGTCAACAATCTTAAAAATCCATGAAACGAAATACAAATTCAAAGCAGAGCAACACGGACCTCTAAAACGATAGAGGTAGAATCAGGTGCCATGGGGGAGCGAGCATCCTCTGCTGACTGGTCACACCCGCTGTGTGCTCTTTGTCGTAATCGGGTAAAAAGCGGAAAACTCCGTAACAATTAGGTGATTAATTATGGTCCAACAATTAGTATGAAAAACGTCAGTCAGCAGGCGACCCAGTGGAAGATTGTATTTACTGACAAGGTCATTATATCGACCATAGAACTTACGAAAAGTTGACTTCAAACGAGACTGTTGATAGTCCTGTTTTATCAACTTGTTTGTCAGTAGCTTGCCTCGCCTTAGAAACTGTTCAAACGAAGAGCATGCCCTTGTGTATCGAAACAACTGAGAGACAAAAACACCATATGCAGGTGATGAAGGTATATTGCTACATAAGTAAGGAAAGTTGACTATAGAAAAATTGAAGTCATCGCGTTTATCATAAAGTTTTGTTGTTAGGTTATCAATGTCCATTTCCAGTAAAATATCAAAATATGAACCAGATGACACAGACTCAGGGGTGTCTTTTATTTCAAGTTAACTGGGATATATCGAGTCGACGTAAGTTTGGAAATAACAATTGTTAATTGATAATACGTCGTCAATATACAATTATACCTGAATGTTGAGTTGAAGGCCACGGCGAGTGATTGTTTTTTCATAAGTTTTTGAATAAATTCTGCTTCATAAGAATACAAAAATAGGTCTGCTAACAAGGGGGCACAATTGGTACCCATGGGAATTCCAACAAATTGTTTGAAGACTTGGTTTCCAAAAACAACATAAATAGATGTTATCTATCAGAAACTCAAGCATCTTTTTAATGTCAACTCCAGAGTACTTGTGTGTGCAGTCAGAATGGTTTTTAACAAAATAGTGTTTTAGATTTCCAACGACAAGGTAAGCATTTTTACGACTTCCATTTTCATTGAAGAAACAACTGTCGATGATATCAAAAAGCCTAGATTTTAATTTGTCATGGGGAATGGTTGTAAAACGCGTTAAAAAATCGTACGTTTTGATGCTATTGATTTCAATTTTGGTAAGATTTTGTGACCTCTAAGTTTCTAATAATTCTTTAGAGTTTTTTAATATCAACATCTGATTTACAACCAGTTCTGGAGTATATTGTTGTATAGTACTCTTGAAGTTGTTTCCTTCAATATCCTATCTAAAAATCGAAGTTGATCATTCAATGATTTCATTTTCTTCTCATTATCAATCGCCCCAAGTACATTATCAACTTTGATGTTTGTCTTTGTTTGAAATGCCAGTAAAGTCTGTTTCTTATAAACAATTGCAATCTTATTCTCTACTTAAAAATGTCTTTTCTTCGCTTTAACCATGGCATTATTCTGAATAAGCCTTACTTATGAATGTATAAGTTTTGTTTATTTCACGCATTCAGGAAATTTCTTATAACTTTTACCACTAATTTAATGTGGAACAGATTTGCTTTGTTCTAAGAGTATCTCTGAAGAGTAAATGTATGTTCCTGCTCGTCCTTATAACGTCGGAGTTCTTGAGTCAACTCGTTCACGGCCTAGTGTGGACTTGATGGTTCCTCCTGGTACATGTTCTTTTTAGGCGCTTTAAAAGGGGGAGCAGGACACATATCACGTGACTATCATTGCAGTGATGCTTTGATGTGGTAACTCTATTATGACGTCATAATTGATTTGATTGTGTACTTCTATGATGTCATTTATTCATTATGACGTTTTAGAGGATCAGAGGGATCTTTTTTCCGTACTAAACGGCTCTAAAGAAGTCATTGTCAAAACATAAGCTGGTAGAAATATAACATTTTTAGTTTAAGAAATGTAAATGTACAAAATCATAAGCGGTTCGGTTAATATAATCAGATATACATTCTGATAATGATCTATTCATGTTAATTGATAAATCTAAATAATGCATTACCTTTTTTGATGGTTCCAAACAGAATTTTTCATAAAAAGTCATGATTCCAAAATAAGGGTTGGGGGTGAATCCCACTGTAGTATCTCTCTTAAATGCCAAGAAAGTTGCCATGAAAATTTTGTTATAAAGCACATGCTAAGGTTGATATATGAAATTTTTTAGAACATCCATTGACAGTTTTTTATGTATCACCACATTTTCAAATTTAGAATCAAAAACTTCAAAATGCAATGTTAACTGCTCCTTTCAGCAATATATTGGTAAAATTATGATATTACTATGTACAAAAAGCCAATGTTGTAAACAATTTTGAAATTTGTTTTAATTTGACAAATAACTTTACACTGCAACCCCCTGTTCCCCCCTAAAACACGTTTGTGTAAGCCATTTAAATGCAACTCTCTGTAGCAGTAAACAACTCATCGTAGCAAACCACGATTTTAAGTACAAAAGCTCCCTCAGTTACGACTTAATTATCCTTTTGACACGCCGGAAAGTCAGTTTCGCTTCTTTTACTTACATTTACACAGGTCGGTACACTACCTTATATGGATAGCATTATTCAACACGTGACTGTATTTACGTCAAACAAATTCTCCAATCCAGTGAATAAGTTGCAATGCATGACAGTCTACAACGTGTTTACGATTCAACAAACGCACGTGGTTTTTGTCTGTTTTATTCACAATATTTGTTTGTACATCTTGATTTTTACTTTAGAAGGTAAAAAAGGAAAGATTACGTACCATTAACTTTGTTCCATGCTCACATTGAAAAATACTGTTGTTTTAGTTGATCAATTGTTGATTCAAAAAATGATCAGTATCAAACGACTGACAAACATACGCATACAAGTATAAACAGATTTTGATAAGAAAAAACTGCAGAATTGTATATTGGTGACTTTATCATTGTGCACCAGAAATAAGGTAACTGTACATTTTTAACATATGTGAATAGCCACGGTAGTAGAAATGCACAAATATACAAACGCAGAAGCGCAAGCTATGCAGCATATAGTATTTTGTCCGTTAAGCATTCTGATGAATGTCCCTGAAGAAAATATCAACGCGCAGTCTACTAATGTTGTCCCAAATATGGGGTATCACGTGAAAAAACGGTACTCACTGCTTCTAATCCAATAGGAGTAGCTCTCTTTTGAACATTGACAATGGGGTATTAAAATAGGTTGATATAAGTTCTCATATGCATTATTTTTAAATGTGAGCATCGAAATTGAAGTTCAGACATAATTGTCCATATTAATTTCATAAATTAAAAAAAAATCATTCAAAATGAGTTTCCAAAGGACAATTCAAAATGGTATATATTTTCAATACGTTTTGTATATACTGAAACTTGTAGTAGCCCACAATGCCTTGCAACTCATTCACCTGATTGGTTTGTCGATAAAAGTAAACAGATTGCAAATTTATGCCGACGTCACAAAACATAGTGGTTTCGACCTGTGACACCCTCTTCTAGTATGTAAACGTATTGGAGTACCTTCCGCGCGAAACGATATTGAACTTACAATTAAATTTTGATTTATGCTTTTGGCTTTTCCTACTCCTCGTATCTAGTTACTAGAAGCCAGCTACTAGTAGCCAACTTTTATTTCATCTCGTAGCCAGTTTCTAGTAGCTAACTTAACCTATCTTGTTTGGCATACCTGCACATATGCCTCCACTTGTCTCTAACCTCTGTTGCTCTTTTGGTGTTCCTTACAGTATTTGCTTATTCAGTAATGCATATTACTTCTTATTTGTGTAGCTATTATAAAAACTTTCAATAGCTTTCAATTAAAGGACGGACACGTTTTACATTCACTTCGTATTGAATAACGTGTATAACGGGCTTTTGTATAAAAAGTTAACACTGTCCTATACTGTTATCCGCAGATAAAATTTAGTATGACCAGGTTCCATTTTAGTGAAATATAAAAATATAATAAAAGGTACCAGCTGGGGAAATGTATGTAGCATTCGACTGATTCTTATCAACAATACTGAAAATAGATAGAAACCGTATACACATCCAATGCTAAACCATGCAAAAGATTGATAATTATAACGGCAAAACTAAAGAAGAGTAACTCTGCTTAAGGCAGCGGCAAAAGTAAAGTATTCGTACAATATACCTGTAAAATATCATATAAATAAATGCGTTTGTTCAAAATGAATGTTAAAATTGTAGATCTGGAAATGTTACATGTATGTAAAACATTTTACTTTCATAATCGGTGGTTACAGACGCCAATTGCGGAAAATTAATGTACTTAATGGAGAAAAGAAAAACTAGTATGGGATAAAAACCCCTGTGACGAAGTCTACACAAAAAAAATGATGACAGACAGACAGTTGAAATGTAAATATTCACTAACAAACTGCTTTTATCGGCGAGAGAAATGTCTTAAATAAAAATTACCCAGGAAATTTATGTGATTTACTTTAAGTGTTATACCACAATCGTATGTTGTCACCTAGTCTGAAACTTTATAAAAAAGTAAACAAACTATTTATTATTCCTCGAGCATAGGTATTGTTTTTTAATTATGATAAAATTACCAAACGCTTTTAAATGATAATAAGTGAAGACTGAAGAATAAGTAACACATTTGAATGTTGCAATTTAAATAAATTACGATAGGGTTACAATACAGTTCTAGTATTTCAGGAAGACTGTAATATAAAGTTAAAACAATAATGACCTGTGAAAATAGTTACTAATGCTTTGGCGGAATCTGTCAATTTTATTGAATACTCTGTTAATAGTGATGGTAAATAGATGATTCTCTGTTGCTTATCCAGAGACTGTATTTGCTGAGACATAATATTATCTTCTGTCAACTTTGGCTTCACTTTTTGACACTCTATGCCTTATCCTCAGAAGAATCTTTCTCGTACTCTATTTCTGTTCCCGCAACAGATGGATATTCTAGGTCAAAGTTAGTAAGCATTTTCTGTGCATCTTCTATTTATCGTCTTTTGACACTGGACTTTGGTAATCTATATCATATCTATTTTACTTATGGACAATGAAGCCTCCTCCTCAGCATTCTGCTCTGTTTTTACTTATTACAAAACTCAGATTCGTTATCATCATATTCATCAATTGATGTTGGTGATATTGACTGAATCCTTTAGCATTACCCTAGTTCTTGCTGCTGGTACTGGAAACTGGATCTTAGTTCCAAACGGGAGAAGTAGATTATTATGAAGTGTTTTGCATCTCCCTAAATCTATACTACTATATTAAAATAATAGACTCGAATTTTTTGGCTTTAATATGAATTAAAATTTTAGATGAAAGGTATTTACAGCCTCAAAATGGTTTGTTATGAATAATTTGAATTTTATTCTCAATGCAGCTTTATTAATTTTTTCCAAAATCGTTTCGGAGCGATTCTGCAATTTTTTGCGACATTATTACCGGTATATGGGATACATTTTAACTGTGATGAAGGCCTGTCCCGAGACACAGTTAGATTATTCTAACTAAGCATATTGTAGTGAAATTAATAGCTTTTTGTAGGCTTAAAGCTTGGTTATGTAAATTTCAAAAATACGGTGTGTCGATGTATCTATGTCGTGAATTTCCGATATCATATGCAATGTCAACCCGTGCACGCACGGGTCAAAGTCTAGTTATCTTTAAAATATCAGTGATAGGTTGGCTAATGACATCATAGAAATAATCGTATAATATACACTTATAAGAATATTTCCAACACATTAAGAACAACACAACTTAGGTGTGAGCCAGACGAGCTTTGCGGGCAGCTGGCCTTTAATGATAGTACATCATCGATATCATGTGTACATAAAGTGTAACAAAAAATATAATTCCCCATGAATGACGTTAAAAACCGCCCAGGAAAAACCATAGATAAAATATTTGAAAAAAACTATGGAAACCTGTGTCCGAACGCAAGTGTAAATAACGTCTAGGGGCGAATATCGGACTTATTCATACATTATTATAAATATTATTATTAATTACGGAATGCTATATAATTCACTAAATATAGTGACATCAAAAAACTTTAAAAAAAGAATGTAAGCTTCGTGCGCTGAGTGAAACTGGCTAGAATGACCTTTACTATTAACTCTGACCTTTTATACTGGCCTTCCTATGGCCCCGCCCTGTATTCCTACGCGAATCTATTCGAACACGTTAATATCATACAACCTTTTCCCGCTATTCTACGAAACGCGGGAAAACTATAGTATAATATACACTTATAAGAATATTTCCAACACATTAAGAACAACACAACTTAGGTGTGAGCCAGACGAGCTTAGAATTAAATGTTCAAAAGTAAGCAAAGTATGAAATATTATGCGAAATAGTTTAAGTACTGAAAAAAAAAAAAAAAAACATGTAACTTGACTGTCTTTTGTTTGTTATCATAATCCCAAATTTTTTGAAAGTGAAAGTCTGCTTTCTAAACTGTCTTTTACATAACCGTCTTTAAACGAATCTGATGCCCATCGTCCGTGCTTTTTCCAACATCGCTCGTTTACGTTGGAATTTGCAGCTGCTGTCGCGCCTCCCGTTCGTAAGGAATGAAGACCAATGTTGACATTTCCCATAACGGATTTAAGTTTTGATAACATGCACTCTCTTGCTCGTGTGTAACTCAGTTTTTTATTTTTGTATATTAACTTTAAACCCTCCTTGGATTTAAACACGGACTTAAACAAAAAATGATCAGAAAAAATGTCTATATTTCCTAGCGATATATAACGTTGCAACATTTTTAACGGACAAGCCGAAGTAACACCCGCTGAAATTAGTATTTCGTTTCCTTGTCTATATTGGTCAGTTTTGCTTTTGTTGATGAAAATTTTGACGTATCCATCTAAAAATTTAACATCTGAACAACGAAGTGAACGAATTCCTCGTAGCGTAAAAAACCTGCAAAGGAAAGTAGAATCATGCACATATCACGCACTTCCAACAAACTGGAACTATCTGCATTTATATCACACAATAATACGAGATCTTTAGTCGTGACGACTTCTTTTTTGATAACTCTGGCTTTGTTGTTGCGTTTGGAAGCTTCTACTATATTTTTAATGAATGGATGTTCTGTTGGATCCTCATATCCTAAAATGGAATGCGCCCACTTGATAGCGTACACAGCACTGGATATAACATGAAAAGAACATCTGATATTCAACAAATACGTTAGATAAAGAGCGACATGCATTGAATTGGCTGGAATAGCTGATTTTCCTTTGTTCGTAATGAATTTTGACCACCTATTGAATGACGACATAGATTTTTTGCTTGTGTTTTCACTTCTGGATTTCACAATATATTCACACATTTTTTCTGCTAGAGCTGCATTGTCCGCTGATGATGTGTCGATGTCCGCTAAAAATAAACTGTCGTGTACTCTCTGTTCAATGTTTAGCTCTGGAATAAAAAATGAAAAAACTGAACAAGTTGCATTTAATATCTAAAATTCTATGCGCAATGCTACTATGTCGAACATTTTATGGCCCCCAAATATGCCGTTTGCCCCTCTGCCTCTTTCGGTTATCAAAGAATTAAGTTTTTTCACGCCCTTAATGAAATAATCCCACTTTTCCGCTTTGCACAATAATGGCCAAAACGGGGCCGATTTCCACTGAGGAATAACAAGGGTACCCTTACCCTTATCCTGTTTTAATTTATTTATTGTCTTGCAAACCAACCTTGGTGGTGGAACTAACCAGTTATTATCGTTACCCCAGAATTGCTTAAAAGCGTCTATCCCGCTTGTGTTTGGACACAACCATCTAGAGTTAAATTTGGTACATTTACTATTATAATCTGTAGCAAACCTATCACAAGTGTGTATGCCCCAACATTCGTCAATAATTTGAAAAACACTGTTTTTTTATTCCCCAGTCGTCACTGTCAAAACACCTGCTAAGTGAATCGGCTTGAATGTTTTCTGCCCTTGGTAACCACTGAATGTCAAAAATGATATGTAAATTCTGTAATTTTTCAAAAATTGTTACAGCAATTTCATGTAAATACGACTTTCTGCTACCGACTTCCAAAATTCTGCAAACATTTTTGCTGTCGGTATACCATGTTACTTCTTTACCCTGAATACTTTCTCCTATAGTATTCAAACACCTGTTAATTGCCTCTAGTTCCCTCCAGGTGGAACTTTTCATGGATTCCTCTCCAGTCCAGAGGCCTACTACATCTGAGATCTCAGAATTTTCTACATAAGCTCCAAAACCTGAGTCGGATGCATCGCTAAAAATTTTTAGTTCTGAAAGTTCTTTGGAAGTCTTTATTTCTTTGCCATTTATAGATCTTAAATTAATCTTCCAAAATTCTAATTCTTCTAAAGTTTGCAAACTTAATTCAATGTAAGAATTCCAACTGAATCTTGACAATATATCTTGATAAAGATACCTAGTTTTGAAACTGACCGCATCTCCTATAGCGTTTTCATTAGATATGATCTGACTTGCTATACTAGCAATAGATTTCACCCGAAAATGCGAGCACCCTGATTGACTTTTCAAATACACTTCTTCAATGCAACTGAGTAGCTTCCTAACTCTCTCTTGGGTTACTTTTAAAATACCGTTACTCATATCCCATTCGAAACCTAACCACACAATATTTTGTTGTGGGAACCAAACACTTTTAGACTCTGCTATAATGAAACCCCACCCTGTCAAGTCGCGTTTGATAACCTCACTGAGTGTAGACGCTTGATCAAAATCTTCGGTCCATCGTTCAAGTACATAATGACCCGATAACTCAAAGATCTCCAATACTGAACCACCTTTCTCATAAGTTTTGTAAAAAAAAATGCTGCAGAAGAAATGCCAAAAGGTAATACGTTGAACACAAAGTATTTTATATCCCCTTTCATCTCCCATCGAAAACCTAGATATTGTTTATGGTGTTCAAAAATTTCAATGTGATGATATGCTGATTTTAAATCAAAACTTATCAAAAAATCGCCCATCTGAAATTTTTTTCTAGCAGTTTTGACATCTTCCATTCTGAAAACGAAATCGTGAATACAACTATTGATATGCCTGCAATCTAACACCAACCGAGGTTTACCTGTTTTATTGAAAGCGAGTGTCAAAGGATTCACAACAAAAGGAACATGCTTGACCTCTGTTACGCAACCTTTATCAATGAGTTTTTGAATCTCAGAACAAACTACTTTGACATTATCTCTAGCAGATTTATTGTTGTCTAAACACACACTTTTTGGAATAGTCTTAAACGGAATTTTGTATCCATTTTCAATAACGTCCAAAATATACTTATCTGCTTGTATATCTACCCATTTAGTCAAATGACCTCTCAAACGTCCAACTGGACTGACATTTTCATCTATTGTGGCCACAAAACGGCAGACATTATTTTTACTCTCTGAAAAGTGCTCACTCATGCATGCATGTAAATCTTTGCTCTGAACAATACACATACTTTGAACATTACTAGCTAAAGTACTTAAAGCTGAACACCGCTCGTAAATAGGCACCGTCACACAGATACCTGGTATATAAACCCTTTGATTTCGTTACACCCGATTGCACACCCGAACCTCGTGGCCGACATGTAGTATTCCTTTCGTGGTCTTTAGATTTTATGCATTTTTTTCTTATCTTATGTTCATTTTCTGTTCGTAAATAATGCATTGACCAATTTATTTGATGTTATTATTCTCCTGGCTTCAAAAAGGTCCGTAAAATTTGATAATTTCATCGCGACCGAGTAACACGGCGAGGCAAAATGTACGTCCACACAGGTGATAGCTCTACAGCGAAGTACTTTGAACTGTTTAGAGGTCTGTCCCTTATATAAGGGTTGTAGGGACAGCAGTGATTAAAGAGAAATATGGCGGACAGTGCCTATTTACGAGCGGTGTTCAGCTTTAACTTAGAGCCTGTCTCTTTGTTGTTGTGGTTGTTGGTGGTGCAATTCTTTGCCCAATGACCGGGGAAACCGCATTTGAAGCATGTTCCCGATTTTTTACTGTTCTCGTGGGACTTGGGGTGGTTCTGCACGCTGCTGGCTCGCTCCGGGTATGGATCGGTACGCCTGGCCGTCCTCGCCTTCTGTATCCTCTCCTCCTTTAATTTCTTCTCCGCCCTGATTTCAGCTTTAAAAATTCGTTTTTCGTCCTCCTCGTCTGACGCTAATTCATGCTGTGTATATTCTTGCACTGTTCGCCAACCTGTTTTGGAAGAGTCTGCTAATTTAATTAACTTTTGTTTTTGATGAATAAGCTCTATACCTGATGAAATGCTGTTAAAGGCCATTTCTGGTTCCCCTTCGCTTAAGCTGGTGTTGGCTTCTATCAATTTTTCTCTTACGCTGTTGTTGAATTTGTACTGTGCTTCGTTTCCCTTCCTCTTGAAAATGAACGTCTTGTCGTTTGCTGCCTGAATCCTGGACAATTGCTGTTCGTGTTGCTGTTTTTGTTGTTTGGATATCTTTTGCTCGAATGAAGACAGTTTGGAGTCCATTATTTCTGAAACTCTTTGTAAGAATTCGTCATTTGGTGCCGCCATGCTGCCCGCGATAAAAGAATGTAAGCTTCGTGCGCTGAGTGAAACTGGCTAGAATGACCTTTACTATTAACACTGACCTTTTATACTGGCCTTCCTATGGCCCCGCCCTATATTCCTACGCGAATCTATTCGAACACGTTAATATCATACAACCTTTTCCCGCTATTCTACGAAACGCGGGAAAACTATATTCCCATTGGTTCTATCTAGAATGCAGTTCGCAATTCAAAATTTAGAATTCATATTTGGGGCTCGAAATTTTCAGGGGCATCTACTGGTGGTATACCACTCCACCATGGAAATTTGGTGAGGTGGTCTTCTTTACTTTTTGAAATTTTGGCCTTTTCGCAATCGAATAGTGAACTGCGTTCTGGAGCGCAGTTCACAATTCAAAATTAAGAATTCATATTTGGGGCTCGAAATTTTCAGGGGCATCTACTGGTGGTATACCACTGCCACCATGAAAATTTGGTGAGATGGTCTTCTCTACTTTTTGAAATTTTGGCCTTTTCGCAATCGAATAGTGAACTGCGTTCTAGAACGCAGTTTGAAATTCCAAATTTAGAATTCATATTTGGGGCCCGAAATTTTCAGGGGCATCTACTAGTGGTATTTCACTACCACTGTAAAAATATGGTAATGCAGTTATCTCTAGTTTTTGAGAATTGGGCTTGTATGCTAATGAATAGTGAACTGCGTTCTAAAACGCAGTTCGCAATTCAAAATTTAGAATTCATATTTGGGGCTCGAAATTTTCAGGGGCATCTACTGGTGGTATACCTCTGCCATCATGAAAATTTGGTCAGGTGGTCTTCTGTAATTTTTGAAATTTTGGCCTTTTCGCAATCGAATAGTGAACTGCGTTCTAGAACGCAGTTCGCAATTCAAAATTTAGAATTCATATTTGGGGCCCGAAATTTTCAGGGGCATCTTCTAGTGGTATTTCACTACCACTGTGAAAATATGGTGATGCAGTTATCTCTAGTTTTTGACAATCGGGTTTATATGCTAATGAATAGTGAACTGCGTTCTAAAACGCAGTTTGCAATTCAAAATTTAGAATTCATATTTGGGGCTCGAAATTTTCAGGGACATTTACTGGTGGTATACCACTGCCACAGTGATTATACGGTGATGTAATCATCTCTAGTTTTTGAGGTTTGGGCTCCCATGCAAATGTAATGCATTTTCCCTGAAAGTGTGGCATTTGAAGATGTATAGAATATATGTAGATGGAAGATTAGTATTTTTTAATGAAGAAAAAACAAGAAATCAAAAGCAGGAAAAGTGCTCCATGTTTATTTTACACAGATGTTTCCGCGGAAAATCTCCTCTTTTATCTCTTGGCGAATGAGACTCATTTCCTTCTGGAAAAAATACAGGACATGAATCAATTAATAATATCTATAATTTATTTCGATGTTGATTTTGATACGTGCAACGAGAGTAACATTTCTGTATGAATTATTGAGAAGTATAAAATAAGTTAATAAAAATTCATAAATTATATATATATATATATATATATATATATATATATATATATATATATGTGTGTGTGTGTGTGTGTGTGTGTGTGTGTGTGTGTGTGTGTGGTGTGGCATACCCATTTCTTTATCTGCGGGAGTTGTAAAGCTTCATTCTTCGCAACTTGGAGAATATACGGGAGGTTTGAATTTCTTCAAGAAAATTTTAAGCAAATTAGATTTATTTACAATTCTTATGACAAACTTTCAAAGGAAACAATTTACAACAGAAAATAAATAGCATGACAGACTCAAACCTGCTCTAATGCTTTGTTCCTCGATGCCACAATTTTATGTCGAGGCAGGAAGCGTCTGAAAGTTTTGATAAAAAACATTTAAAAATAAGTGTACCTAAGAATTTTCAACATGAAAGATGATGAAAGAAAGCAAACTGTAATGTTCTGTTCAATTTTAAAGTGAATACCATGTATTTAATCGTATTTGAGCTTTCTGATACTACAGTTGTCATCGTCTGTATGCAAAACTCATTGTGGCACAGATTTGCCCTTTTATCCAATTACACACATGTATTATATATATCTTTTCATCCTATGTAATAGAGTAGAGATAATTTTACCTAACGATTGTGGCTACTTCCTTCCCAAATGCTTTAAGTGTATCAACAACAACGTAATATGAGACATAGTTAAATGAACCTAATCAATAGAGGTAATTTCAATACCATTAAACTATTTGCTTATGTAAACAGTTGTGATACCAGAACATACCACTAGTCCCCAATGTGCAGGTTTGTGTACAGGGATTAGCAACACACGTTTGTGTTCCAAATTGTTTACTTTTCTAACCTGCATAACCCCCTTTTTTATACAATATGGAACCCAAAAGGAATCCATGAATGCTGTGTCGTTTGTATATGACTGTATCATATACAAATAGGAATTTACAACCTGTTGGAAAATAACAGCTTACTGTTTGAAACAGCTTTATAGTCTGGCTTTAGATAGCAATAATACAAGAAAACATTATTAAAGCATCACAGTTGTAATATATTAGATCAAAGTTGTAATATCTTATCAACAGAAACATACATTCATTTATACAGCAATAGGAATAGACTGTATGATTTACCTGGTCGGTTACCCAATTTGAGCCGTCCAAAGATTTTATATCTTCAGCATTCACTTGGTATGGGCCAATCAATGCGCTTGTGAAACCCTCTTCTTTCTATATTATATAATTTTGTTATGTACTTGTATATAAAATTATAATGTCATTACGTATCTTATCTATGCTTTGTGCTTCGTCTTTCTAATTTGTCAAAGTATAGATGCATTTATATCAAATTAACAGCGGTGTGCAAAAATTACCTAAAACTAAGGTAATATGTTCATTTGCATATAGTTTAAGAACATTTTACTTTTAATCTTACTTGCACAAAATCTATGTTATCTTCTAGATCCTCCCCTTCGACATCCTTTCCAGAGTTCTTTAAATCAAACGAGTTAAAGAATTAATATCTACTGATAACTTAAAGTTTAAAACGCAAAATTCAAAGATCATGATTAAAATTTATTTGTACTTATACCGAAGATGCATCCATTTCTGTGAACTCTTTTTCTCTTTCATCTTCTCTTTCATACATCAGAATGTAGCAGTTTCTCTGAAATTTAAAACGAAAAATCTTAAAAAGGTAGTTCCTGGTCATATCTTCAATTCGTAAACTACTTTTAAAATCGTATTTCCCTGTAGCATTTTTATCATAATTGGATACTTATCATACATTTATGATAATAAAAATACAGGTTATTGGAGTCTTCATAAAATCAATAATAGAATAAGGAGGTTAAGGCATAGAATATCTAAAACTTACTGTGACAGCTGGGTCATCCATAAATCTCTCAGGTTTTTACGCACATCAGTATCGTTACAAACAAACCAAGTCACGCAGTTCACTATTCAATTGCATATAAGCCCGATTCTCAAAAACTAGAGATAACTGCATCACCATATTTTCACAGTGATAGTGAAATACCACTAGTAGATGCCCCTGAAAATTTCGGGCCCCAAATATGAATCTTAAATTTTGAATTGCGAACTGCGCTCCAGAACGCAGTTCACTATTCGATTGCGAAAAGGCCAAAATTTCAAAAAGTAGAGAAGACCACCTCACCAAATTTTCATGGTGGCAGTGGTATACCACCAGGAGATGCCGCAGAAAATTTCGAGCCCCAAATATGAATTCTAAATTTTGAATTGCGAACTGCGTTCTAGATAGAACGCAGTTCACTATTCAATTGCATATAAGCCCGATTCTTAAAAACTAGAGATACCTGCATCACCATGTTTTCACAGTGGTAGTGAAATATTACATTTCATTCATATACTCATTAGTTTGTGATCATGGACTAATGTTTTCTGCAATTTATAGGATAATCAATTTTATTAATAGTAAGTGTTATAGGATATTAATATTTGAGTTAACTTACCAGAACATAGCAAGTTCTGGTCCTGAATTCAATTGGAGTCAATAAATATGTATCTAATGTCTGCTCTGGTCAATGTTCAGACAAAGATCTGACTCCTCCATCTCTATTTGGAAATACCTTGATTTTCAGCACAGAAAAAAATATGTTGCTAGAGAGAGAGTCTTAGATCTCAATACGTATGAAAGCATAGCTATCCTTAATCGTCCTGGAATCAAGTTGACAATAGTCAATACAGGGACGTTACTATTCATCTTCCTTCCTGAAAGGAACTTTGTTCGATGAAAATGGAGAGTGTGGTACACCTAGCTATTAGTTGCTGAATGTGGATTTTCACTTCATCGATCATTGCTGGTGAAATCCTTCGATACGTCTATTTGAATTGTGTTGTATCGTACAACTCTATCCGATGTTTTACCTTATTTGTTGTTCCTATATCCGTAGAGTTGGTAGAAAATATATCAGGAAAAGTCGATATCAGGAAATGACGAGATCGGGTCCTTGCATTGATGCTTTTCTTCTTACGTCAATCTGGAGATATCCTGGTCTTTTCAAAGATGATTTTCAGATCTGGACTTATAGTGGAACTCTCAGGCAACATGGTATTCAATATCTAAACAAGTTAGAGTCCACACAAACCTTCTCATTATAGCACTGCAACTACCCTTGTGATAACGTTGCATATCTCCACAAGAACACTGGAGTTAAAGAGATGAGTGATGTTTAGATCTGTTTGGATAATGGATTTCTAAGTAAGTTGAAGCATGACAAAGACCTTTTGGTATGATAGCTTCTTATCTATGTATCTCTTTCATTAGGTTGAATAATAAGTCTCTGTCACAGCAGATTTTATGATGCAACGTCTAGTGCTATGGCGATACAACGTGCTTTGTCTCAATGCTATACACTTGAATGCCAGATACCATGGTGTATGCAGTTTGGCATCTTGCAGATACAATGTATCTGGTGCCAACTAATCACGAGTTACGAGGGCCATTCAAAAAGTTTTGCCCTTGCCAGTATAACATTGAATGTAGAGCCCATAAAACACAATTGTTACGGTTCATTGAATTCTTTATCAACCACGCTGTCCTTGCAGATACAGAATTGCTTGAGTTTTTGAAGATTTGTCAAGCTTTGAAAATACAATAGTGATACTCTATTGTTTTATCATGGGAAAGTAAGTACAACAACAGAAACAGGAAGCTACATAAAAGCCTTATTTAACTTTAAAAGAACAGCAAAGAGAAGACAACATTTATGGAGACCTACAACCACCATATAGAACCGTTTCCAAGATGTTAACAATGGGAGAGAACGTGTTAAAGATGATGTACGATACGGAAGACTAAAAGCGATTTGTAATGCAAAAAACTGCTGATAATCAAAAAAATAGTAAAGAGAGAGGGAAGATACACTGTTAAAGACTTACTCTAATAGTAGGTATATCAATGGGAACAGTTCATACAGGAAGATCTCTGCAAGATGAATACCTCATTTACTGAATGAGAAAGCTTACCATGTTTCATGTGCGAAAATTTTTTTTAAAAAAGTCTATTTAAAAAAACGAAAAATCGACTATTTTCAGTGACAGTAACATTAGATAAAACGTGGGTGCATTATGGTGCAAACTCCTGTCCCCATTTGACTTGGAGTTTAAATGAGCCGTCTAGTGAGCACATTGCTTTGTGTTTATTCTAGTGTTGTTTTTGTCACAGCAAACACAATTCTGATTACTTCGGCCAATTTGCTTGCAAATCCCATATGTGCTCTGAAATTTTAAAAAATCCCTTTTAATTCATGTTCAAATACTATTGTAGTCCTAAATAACTGTTTAATATAATATTATATCATTTAAAAAGTTTGCACTAACAGATAAAGGGCTATTTTTGTTTGTCTTGCATGAGCTTAAAATCCAAAAGACATGTATTATGAATGATTAAATAAAAATGTTATCTGAAACTAACTTGCTTTTTTATAGACAATAATTTCTAACTTGTATTATTTAATTTTATATTATGTCCCAATACTTTGTTGGCTGTCCTCTTTGCATAGTGTCTCTTTGGGCTCCCACCATCTTCGCTAGATAAGGGTTTCTGATCCGCACCGCTCCTAAGAACCCTTGGCTGATCCTATTATCAAAAGTCGGGGTTTTTTGTCACATGATCTCTATTTTTTGAATAAGCCAAAAAATGAAAGATACCACACTTAAACGTACCTGGAGCAGAAATGGCAGCCTCTTTAGACATTGATATTGACAAGTTGGAAGAACATTTTATTGCCCAGTGTGTTCAATAAATGGGAATTATGTGAATTGTTATATATATAGAACAAATTCTTTGGAAGGATGTAAGACTTGGGGAGATATAGCCTCAATCTACGAGTGCATGCCTCTGTTGATACACAATCAGGTTTACATACTATTGCACCATTCAATGATAAATGCATCATAAAGGCTCATCCAGAAAGAGTAAAAAAAAATAAGGGTTGGAGATATTCGTGTTAGAGACACTAGTAAATAAGTAGTATGAAAACATTGTTCATTAAATCAAATGTTTTGTATTTTTTTTTATTGGTCGAACGGTTTCAGTAAATCACAATCAAAATCCAGGGAAAAACCCGATTTTTGATAGCACGATATGTCAAGGGTTCGTGAGGAGCGGTGCGGTTACTCCCCCTGGATCTTGCTTTGCTGCCTCGTCTCTTTTGGCTCCCTCTTCATGTACTACACACAATTTTACCACTATATGATATAAATGAAATCACACACTTGTGATAACTACTCTCTTGTCTCTCTGTATGTACAGTCTTATATCTGTCTTCCTCAAAAGTAAGACAGATCTGTTAAATAGCGATGACTTGTATTAGTTTGAAGAAATAATATGTATATCGGTACCAAAAGGTATGTTATTAAAAGTGCAATATAGAAAGAATGCTTTTACTGATCAACTCATCTTACAAAATAATGAAAAATTAAATAAACATGAAATTAAGATAGATACTAAAAATATCAAAAAAATATAATAAACAAATTCTAGAATACAATACGAATGAAAAATTAAAAAAAAAACAACCACAAATGAAACATTTTACAATACAAATGAAAATTATACAGTACATATGTAAAATTGTACAATTCAAATGGAATTTAAATAATGGAATTAAACAAAAATTTATACAATGGAAGTAAAACATTACACAATACAAATAGAAATTATAGAATACACATGGACATTACATATTGTTATACTTTGATGTTAAATACTGAAATCTGATTGGTTAAGACGCAGTTAATAATATTTTCTATTATCCTCAGCGTTAGCAACGCACTTAGCAACGGGTAACATTAAAAAATGTTACATGCGCGAAAATTATGCGCGTACGGTTCGCTGTAGAATCACGTTATTCCTATATAAAAGCAGTAAAATTTTCTTAAAAATTAAGACATTCAGTATAACAAAATAAATAGTGCCTGTTTGGGAGGATAACAGTTGAAATTGACACCCCTCGAAAACCATTGTCAACCTCCGCTTCGCGTCGGTTGACAGTGGTTTTCTCGGGGTGTCAATTTCAACTGTTACCCTCCCAAACAGGCACTATTTATATAATATAAACGGAAAATTATAGAATGCAAATAAAACTTATTCAATACAAATAGAAAAAATTGAATTTTGCAACGTTTGACATGCAATTATTTCCCTACATGTAACTTTTTGAGCCACTTACCCTTGTTATACAGTATGTTTCCTGGAAACGATAACCAAACTAGAAAGCAAGTTTCATGAAACAACATTAGATGTAAAAGATTGTGCCACTAGACCTGTAGCGTTTATTATACAAGATCCATATGCAGTTACTGCTCTTTCCACAAGCTGAGTAGTTTTGCAATATTCGGCATTATTGCATATTGATGACAGTTATTACTGCAATGTGATTTCATGACGTCCTCTTGGAATTAAATTGAGTCAATAAAGAAAGCTTTTAATGAACCATTTCGTATCAATATTTTTAAACAATACAACATTTCACAATTTTTGTCCATAGAAGTAATGTACAATTCAACGAGCAATGAACTTTCGGCCGTTTGATTAGCTAGCTCGTCAGTCGTAATGAGATCATGTTGACAGTGACAGCTTTTTCCGACCTAACGAGTCTACTGAATAATCACTGCGACAGTCCACGATCAGTCGCGCCAGTGGGCGTGTATACGGACACTGACCAACGACACTTGGTCCGTAATGAACAGCTTAGAGTCGTCAATTTTGTACAACTTAAAAAAGGCTCCATAAAAAAATTTCTGATTGTGTTCTTTGGTTTTTTTATTGTATGAATGTAAATGACAGGCAAGAGCAATGGTCGCGTATTTACAACTTATTGTTTTATACATTTTTGTTACAACTCTGTTCTCATTTATGATTTATTTTGATCTAGCTCATTTGAACAAATTAATTTGTTAACTAAAAAACATTTGGGTTTTTTTCCTGATTGCCAAGTTTTGTAATGTGTTTGGGTGTGTTTGTTGTATCCTGCGCATTTCACACCGATGGAACCGTGGCTACGGTACGTTTACCCCCAAAAATATATCAGAATTTTTAAAGACCCGAAACATGTTTGGAAAAAAGGATATTTGATAAACAACATTAACTTTGATTGTGTAACTTTCATTTTTCTCAACTTCCGACCTTGTGGTTACAATTTATACAAAGTAAATAGGTTCCTGGGAACATATCCATGCTTTGATCATCATGACTTTGTTTGTTTACATCTTTCAGAAGCCATCTGTTGAGCTTGAAAGCCGAGTACAGTTGTAGGTGTTATTTATTTATAGCAAAACGAATTCTTACCTTGGCCAAAAAGAAATGTTTCTCTCAAGTTCCTTAATGTTTCAAAATACAGTAGAACGGTTTTAGTTCAAAGTATTCCCATTTTGGACTCGTAATTCAGTTTTTTTAAAAAGATTTTCGTAGTTAATCAAACTGAATGTTAACTGTATCTGGGAATACATGTAATATATTATGACGGAACAGCAAAGTAAGAAAGTATCACAATTTCAAAAAAGATCTTGTCAAAATAAGTTTTGATTTATGTAAATAGTACCCAAAGTCAAAGAACGAATGTGCTTAACTTAAAGGAATAAACTAATCTTGCATGAGTTATAGCGCCCTATTACCATTATTTCGCTACACATGTGTTTGAACGGTAAGTACCTTAAATTACTAAAAATAGATACTTGTACATGTCGCTGAAGAATTTTCGAAACTTAGATACGGTCTTATATAATGATGTCAGTAACCACAGAATTGACATAAATTCAGGAAACCTGTATCGAGAAATGAATATACAGAACTCTGTATAAAGTCATGCAGTTGATATTCTAGACCATGATTACTTCCAACAAAAACAATGCAGCTGAGTGTAAACAGAACAGATATGTTTATATGTATATTGGATGTGCTCACACTCACAATTATACTAGAGTATTTATTCATGAATTTAGTAATATGTAGTCGGTCGAAACATTTTGGTGAATATTTCTTATGATTGTTGAAATATTACAAATCAGACAATTATACCGTGGAAACGGATAAACTACTGTAAATCATTACACATTAACTTGTCATCATTAGCTAGATACATTTAAGTTAAAATTAAAGTTTTGCATTCCAAGCTTTATCATTTTTCTTTACCATTCACTGGGAAACAAAGCCGGTTACACCAAAGATTTTAGGTGTTAAATAACTTACAAAACAGATTTTAGCATCAGAAAATCAATCATTGGACATGAAAAAATAACATTATAAGAATAATCTATCCTAGCTTAAGGGTATATATGGCGTATTTGGAGTAAAATTTTTGACATGAGTTTGAGTAAAAATATACATCATGTTTCTTATAATTAGACGTTTCACAAACTCTGGGTCCGTAAAACATGTTCTTTGATTAGTTATTTGTCTCTAAACTTTGCTACACATCTGATGAATATTAATGTGATCCGCCATTTGTAACGCCACTGCGCATGAGTGTGGGAAAACTTAGTATTTAAAAAACACAGTGGAAGAAAAGTTTGTTTACAAATTAGAACCACGTTTTTCATGTTTTAAATTAGATAATTCTTATATCAGATGATACCCGAAGCATTATTATTCCGTTATTCATTAATGTAGAACGATATAAATTGCTAATTATGTGTAATAAAGATGAAACACGATTTTAGTATCAACGACACGGTAAAATGAGTGAATACCCCCTCTCCCTGAGGGATGCATGAACTGAAAGTGTTTACTTATTCTTTATTCAAAAATTCCTCTAAACGAAAATTCATTTGTCGTTTATAACTTATAAAGTAAAAACATAGAACACAGGAGCACGTTCGAACCGGACCAGCAAACTAAAGCCCCTACAACTTCATGAGAAAAACTTAAGTTTAATTCCGAATCGGCTTTAATTCCTATTAGGACCGTTTGGATGACTGGAAACCAATTTGATTTACCCTTCTAAATATTTTTCTTCAATTCAACCTGAATTAATTTGGTCCCACTGGTACGCAAAAGGAGGTGTTTTGTTCGGACTCTGTTGGGTCATTGTGTATGAATACAACAGATAGAACCGTGCGGTAAGCACGGCACGGAATCGCCCGGAATCCTTCCTTCCAGCGCTGAGTTTATACAATACAGACGTAGTCCCCGACACGGAAGGCGCAAATTAAGTTACAAAGTTGCAAATTGTATCTGAACATTGTTAAATGATAAGAATATATGGCTTTCGTTTAGGCTTCCGTTGTACAGAGCTTCATTAAGCTGATAAAGCGTGTTACAATGGTTCGTATGATACGGACTATAGATAAAGAGATTTCAAAATATTTAAGAAGAATAAATCGTGTCCCTTTATTTGATATTATTCAACATGTTTTCGTGTAGAATTAGCTGATAACGAGATGGGATGGCAATCAGGAACAATCGAGAATTTAATTTGTTCAATTTTCCCGTTCACGTTATTTTTTTTCTCAGACGACATTCAATATGGTAGACGCCGGCCGGTCAAATTTAATGTTAGTCAAGAAACCAATTATCTAGGGAGAAAAAACAGGCAAACGAACATATTGACCAAAAACACCTTGATTTGTGTGTGTTCTCTATCATAACATCAAAAGCAGAATGCTATATTATAATAATATGCTATGACAGCGTAACAGTCTGAATCAAAACTTCGAAATACTTCTATTATTTTGTAGAATAAATGTTATTATTGATAAAAAGTGTGTGAAAGTCGTTTTGGCTGGATTTGACCTGGACCAGGTGGCCCTTCACTGTAGCCATCACTGACATTCTGTTCATGTATAGTTATATGTAATGTAATCGGAAACACACTATAAAGAGTTATACAATTACAAGAGCACAATCAAATCGAGGCAAATAGTTACAAGGTGCTGAAAATTGTTTGTGGGAATTGGTGTCCGGCAGTCGGATTGCTTGATTTGTTCCGATTTTCCTCCGCCTCTGCAAGAAATCATCTGTCTGAAGTGGTTATTGGCCGGAAATATAATCTTGCACTCAAGATTTTCTGTTAACGAAGCCATCGTTCGTCCACACTAATGGATCTGGTTTCTGCTAAATGACAAGGGAGGCTTGTGGTCGTTTAAAAAAGCGATAGGATGACAAATCGTCTACCTCAACCCTCGTGATGCTTGCTTAGATAGTCTTCGTTTCAAGTGAAAAATTGCAAACGATATCTTTATCTAAAAAAAACCCTCACAATCATCGCCAACTAAGGGTAATAACTCGATGTCATTCTTATATCTCAATGATTAAGTCACATGTATATCCTTTGCAGAAGAGTTAGTGTTTGTTCTGTCAACTGTGCAGAAATATTCTTCTTCAGGTGTTAAACGTCGTCCTCTCATCATATTGCATTAACATTATAACATGCACGTACATGTATATTGTGAAAATTGTATCAGGTAGACTCTTTTGCTTCGAATTAGGTAAGTATTGAGACATATCAAAAGTAATGCATGTATATGTGTTTGTCAATCAGGAAAAAAATAGTACTTTCACCGTTACTTTGAATTGAAGAAAACGAAGAAAAAAATTATCTCTTTTTAAAATTACATCGATAAAATGATATGTTGCAGCTAACGATTTCTTCGATACAAGTCAGTAAGAGTGTGTTGTTTTTGTCTGTGATTCTCACTTTGTGTCAATATTATCAATTTCGCAGATTTAATTTAGTAGGGAAACATCTAAAGCCTGAACAATAAGTGTCATAGATTGAAGTCAAATCTTGTATTGATCTCATTTCTATCCTGTTGACATTGTAATTATCTGATATGTTGACTACTTAAATCTTCAATTAAATCATCATTCAACCAATCAATTATCTTACACTGACTCTAAAAAAGTTCAAACAAATGTGACATTTTGACAAACAATACGTGGCACTGCACATAATCTACTGAAAAATAATCGAAACAAAGTTTTATCTTATACAAAACCCGCCTATTTCATCATTCACTATGTTTTCCTTTTTTTTAACTGGTACACCAATTAACAAACATAACTCATTATCGTTCTGAATGGTAAGATCTCGTAGTTTTATGCAATGCCCGGGTTTGAATATTCGCATTTCTTCCACTTCATTAAAACCATATAAAAACATTAAAAATTTCTTTTTTTCTTTTTACTAATGAATAATGCAATATAATAAGGTATTTAATATTGTAATGTATTGTGTATTATTATCCGCTTTCTAATGAGTAGTTCAAGACTTATTCTAGAGAGATAAAGAGATGAGAAATCATAAACATGGACGCTGATATACTGTAAACCTATTACATGTATATTTAGCGGCTACGATATTTGACCGAAAATTATTTCTCAACAATTTTATAGATGGGTTTAAATAAGCGGTTTTTTTTTTTCAAAACGTTCCTATTTTTATACATACATGTATAAGAATGGTATTTAGCAATGAACTTGATTTAGCGGAAGTGGCTTTCCGTCAAAAACGCTAAAAAGAATACACAGTCAAATGTAATACGTTTACAGATCCTTAATAAAGCATTTATCGTTGAACAAAAATGCCATCAACTTTTGTACATGATGATGTTTTGCACTCCATTTAATAGATTTCCTTTGATTAAATCGCTTGATCAAAAGTTATAAAAACGCGAAATCCCTGTCATCCATGTAACTAGAAATTAAGAGATTTGAGCTGCAACTTTCATGTCGGAATTTTTTACTGTAAAATTGTAAATTACTTCTAAATGACTATAAAGACTGCTTTATAAACTTTTTTGGTCATATTTCTGTAGTAAAAGCTACTTACAGACCCATTTAGCAAAATTACCATACAAGTATTGTCGTCGTGTACAAAATAGTCCTTAGTAGAGAAAAAATTCATTTCATAAATTTATACAGCTCATATAGGTTTAATTGCAATGTTGATCTTATTTTTAAAGCAGGCAATGATAGCATAAACACAATTAAAAGGAATACATTATCTTACACATGCACAACTTTAACTTTAAATTTTAAGTAAATATATATATTGTTAATCTACTGCATAATTACCGTAATACATGTCCAATTTAACACCTTTTCAAAAACAACGCTGTATTTTGCAAACAACCGTAATCTATTAGCTTGATAATCCTTGGTTTTTATCGGAAACAGACGCGTCTCATAAATCACACTTCATCCACGTAAAACATAACTCTGTATCGTAAATAAATGAATCACACACATCAATGAATGGCTTAAGAAAATTCATTCACTATAAATGAATGTAAAATATGACATTTGAATCATAGTTAGTTAAAAATTAAATTATATATTACGATAATTAAAGTAAATGTAACAAAAGATTAAAATAAATTGAAAGTTTTCAATGGTTAGGGGTATTGCACGAATACATGTAGTTGTTCATTCTGAAGAATATACATTATTCGAAATTACAATTATGTATCATTATTTTAGATTTTCTATAAACCGTGTCATGTTTTCATGAAGAATTAATATTAATAAAACGGACATGAATAATAAAATGACAATATATAAAATGTGTTACCGTAAAATATAATATTAATTATGCATAAGAGGGTGCCATAAAGGGAGACAAGTCTGAAAAGTTGAGAATTGAACACATCACATTGCTGTACTGTTTTCGTGTTTGTTCGTGTTGTCTTTTGTTATCATTATATACTCAGGCCTGTTGGCCGCATAGTTTCTTCCCTTGTCTGATTTGATGATATTGGCATTGTCTGTGGTCACAAGGGTATATTCCGACTTGCTAGTTACTGTATTCTTATCTTTCTCTGATTTGAAGAATTTCCAACAACATAGTTTTCGAACCTCCTTACGGAAGCTTTCGCCGGTTATATAGTAGATGAAGAAATAACAAGAATAGTTGGACAGACATAACTCCTCCACGATTTTTCTTATTGTCATGTACTGTAGGTATCTCTTCCAGACTGGGTCTGCCGCCATGGTTTCCATATCAGCCGTTTGTCCGGGTTTAATTACTCCTTGTAGTGCAAACACAATGGACGCCGGAAGTAGTGTACATATCAGGTAAAAGGAAACCGACAGAAGTGTGATGGTGGACGTATGGCCGCCGCACCCCCGCGTCTGGTGGGGTAGTGCACTTTGATATGTAATTCTCCGAATTTCTTTGATCACCAAAATGTTTACCACAAGAACACAGACAGGGACAAACATGAACAATATCAGCTCGGTTGTTAAGGTCCAAATCTTTTCAAAGTTTTCCACTTCGTACGGTGGATAACACATTCCCTCTTCCGGATGGTAGCGCCAGATGTAGGTTTGTAGAGATGCGATTTGCAAAGAAAAAATGAGCAAGCCAATCGAGACAAGGATGGCCCGTTTGACCGTACAAAACCTCTCCTTCACAAAGGGATGGTTCACGGCAATGTATCGTTCCACTGTAAAGGCAAGAACAAGGAGAGGAGCGTAGTATTGCGGTACAAAGATCGCCATGTTGAACACCTCACACATAACTGACATCCGGGTGTAAGAACTCACTCCCCAAGCGTAGTTCAACTCCTGGATAATGTGTAGCAGGAGAAAAATGGTATGAACAATTGATAACACTCCGACATAAATGGCAGACGAGTTGTTCTTGCGCATTTTTCGGCTGAGCCATATTTTGGTTGTGATTGGATTAGCGGTTAGTCCTATGATGTAGAATATGGGTGAAATGACGCGATCTATGATAGAAATCTGGGGAGCCAGTTGATCAAATATTTCAAAAAATCCTGGTGATAATTCACTGTAGTTCATTGTAGTTGATGATAAATCACTAGAATACGTCGAATTCTCCATGATTCTGAAAGATAAAAAACCACTTAGTTTTGGTTTTGTTAACTAATGACAAATTGATCAATTCTACCAAATCTGCAAATCAAGAAAGGTCTTGATATGATGTTTCTAAATGCAAAAATGAATTCGTGGAAGTTTCAAAACTCCACATGAGAAAAACCTAAACAGAGATTGGCAATATTCCCTTGGTATTTAATAATTAATTGCTATATTGTACAAACCAATTGATAATGCCTGCTTATTGGAAGAAAGGATGTTAAGTAACCCCAAGATTTACATTTTTCCCACACTAGTTACTACCAGAGTTTTCACACAGCCACATTGATTTCTGCGTACAACCACATCTTAGTTATTAAAGAAAAGCTTAAGAAAACTTGTATGCGGCGTAAATGAATATTGATAACGCTGGTCCTGAATTCATACCCATATTATTGGAAAAGCTTTGTAATGTTTCCTGACATGCAATCTCAATTCAAGGATTTTTGATTCTTTAGAAAATTCCTAGCAACCTTCAACAAAATACAAAGTAGCGAGGAAAACTCAGTCCGTTTATTCATGAGCACAAAATTATCGAAACTCTCCTCATTGACAGGACATCCTTCATAAAGCAGCATGTTAGAGAAAAACCGAAATATATCCTTATATAAACTGATAAGAAGTTTACGACTATCAAGACACATTCAGAAAACACTGAATTTCTGTAACATCTACATGTACAATGTACAAATGTATATCGGTTGTATATCTACATGTAAAGATATTTGGAGACAACCCTACATGTAGTTCAAATACTGTTATATCAAAGAAAACTTGTATGCTTGAAAATGCTTACATGCGCATTAGTGTAACATAAATAAGAATGTTAAAAGTTTTTGGAACACTATCGATAAAAGGTTGTCTGTTTGAGAAAGTAATGCCGATATGAAAATTGTATCGATGGAGAAACTGACGTTACTGCATGCAACATCGATGAATTTCTAGTGAAAAGAGTAATCGTAGATCTTTATGATTTAATTACTGTCACATTAATGAGATGAAGTATATTTTAGAGCCATTGAATGACATCATTAAAAATTGATTTCGAGGCTCTTTATAGTCAAAAATTCAAATCGTTGTTTAATGATTAAATATCGTACAAGTATTATTTATGAGTGTGTTAGATGTAAGAACCGGTACGAATTTGACTTTGACCCATCTCCAAACGTGGTCATTCCATACTGTTCGCATGTTTATTTTTATTTTCACAAGAATATATCCCCCCCCCCCAAATTACATATTATCAGCTGAACACCCAATGGTTGTTAGTATAGTTTGGATATTAACCGGTATATGTAAAAAAGAAGACTAAATATATTACCGTAACATCGATATGATGTATATATCCCTGTATTAGATTACTGTACCATCGATGTTAAGTGTATTTTGAGGCCTTTTTTATGTTGCGGGCAAAACACGTTACATGGGTTTCTGTTTTAGAAAAGTAATTATGACGGAATTTAAAAATTACGTCATAAGTTTGATTTGAACAATTTAGTAAACATTTGATTATCATACATCTCTATCTATTACTGTATGATTGCCAAGATCTGTTGTGTTAGTTTGAATGATAGCGGTGACATTCAGTGAAAAAACTGAATTTTCACACTTTAACCTTTTTTAATCAGGATTCACGATTTAAAATCTGAGAAGAGAGCTTCCGTTCATGTCAAAATGAAATCCAACACTCTTTTTCATATAAACTAAATCGGGATATTGGAATAATCTTGTTATTGATCATATTGAGAATTAATCTAGAGAAATGAGGTGGGTCTAGGTTTCACGAGTACTTTTTTATTACTATGTACCGGTTTGTGTGAATGAAAAAATAGGGAGCAGCGTACATCTATTAAAATGGGATGATGCATTTCAAGACGGATATCGTCTAACGCATAGCAACGCTTCATTCACGTCAAATAAGCCGTATAATCTTATCAGCATCAATAATGAGGGCAAAATTATCTCTCATTAAATCCAACAATAGTAAATTTATCAATTTGGTTATCTGTGAATGACATTTTATCAAAACGTTTTCAGGATGGAGATAATTCGGGTAGGGCGACCGTAGTTTTACTGGTAATCTATTGGCAATTGAAAGCTTTTACAATCGGCCCTAATAGTTGTAATGGAATCAAACTTTTCCAAAAACGGTTGGTGTCGATATTAATTGCTCTTAAGTATTCATTTACACATTGATTTTTCGTTATCTTTTTTTTTAAAGTAAATATTTAAAAAACTATTAATTTACATCGCAAACAAAACCTCGGGACATTAATTTAGAAAAAAAATATAATGAAGTGTGATCTCTTTTTATTTTTTGGTAAAACCACGATTGAAAGATGTTATTTATTAATCATTCAATATTAGCTGAATTTATGTTCAATACACATGATAAAAATCAATCCCTAACAAGTTCGAGTAAGTACACCGGATAATGGACAAGCTATTACTACATAGTTATCAGTGCTATTTTGTATCGCTAAAAAAGGAAAAGGGTCATACAACGAGATTCTCTCTCTCTCTCTCTCTCTCTCTCTCTCTCTCTCTCTCTCTCTCTCTCTCTCTCTCTCTCTCTCACATTATGAAATAAATGAAACTCTTTAATTGGAACTCAAGCACAAAAAATACTCGACTATCGTGTTAAATATTTCTGTTTTTGTAGTTTATTAAAATGTTTGGAGAAAAAAGAATCTCAGGAATTTTAAACACGTATGTCTCACTTTAAAAGTACTTTTAAATGTTTTTGAATACAAATTCACATTTATATTAAATGTGAAATTTTATAACATTACAAGCTTTCCTCTTAAGCATTTTATCTTGCAAGCTAGCTAATGCATGGAAATAAAATCAGAATATGATTCACTGGAAGGTTTTGTTTCGTGTTTTTTTATCCACTTTTCTTAAGCTCCAAACAGTAGTATATTATCACCGAGCCACATACTGTGTACGATTTCCTTATAACTTTATGCAAACAACTTATTTATCAATGCGTCGGTGTGCTTGTCAGTTAAAGTGCCACATTACTCAAAGTTTTCTATGCTTAAATGATTAATTTATGCCCAAGCGTCTGGAATATGACATTATTAACGTGTACTTCACAATTCATACACTTTCTCACATTCCTAATTTAAAGAAGCATCTGCCGAAAAAAAGAAAAAGATTTTTGTTCCAAATTACCCTATTTGCGTTAAGTCTAGACAAAATAAATTGAAATCAACTGTAATCAATGTCATATCTTACAGAACACCTACAAGCTACAAAATACAATAGAAAAAGTATCGGCAATAAATGTTAAAACTGTGAAAAACATTGAAAGGGAAAACATGCGAATCAGGATAAAGTAACACCATACTGTCCAGATTTTCCCGGCTACATCGCTCCAAGCTTTCTCATTCTCCGATGATGCAATATGTAGTGGGAGTTCTGGATTGTATAAAACAATGCATTGTGAACAATTCGCTCTTTTGTTCTAAAAATACGAATGAATTCGCAAAGTGTCATCGGTCGTTGATTCTTGTCTCCAACACACGAATCTTGCTCCAATTATTCTTGGAACTTTTGAGGATCCAAACAAGTTGCCAAATGTTATCATAATCTCCTTATAAAACAAAATAGAAGGTAACAGAATACACGTGCATCGTTCTGTTGATTAGCATTTCATCGTCAGTCGTTAATATTTAATTAATTATCCATTGATACAAAGCACAGGGGTTGTAGTTTAACCGAATTCTAAAGACATTGAGATATCGGTGAGGTACCGCTTTACATGGTTCTTATTTACAATTTCGATTGATCTGCATTTTGTAGGCTCATAACCATTTATTTTGGCTATTTACAGATCTTACATTTCTGTCTTTGCTGAAATATTTTTCGGTGCGTTCAAATAATGAAAACTGTCTGTTGAGCTTTACAACTTTCGTTACATGTACGGGTGCATGTTCAAGGAAAAAATTACAGGGCGAGTCTTGTATTCTTGTTAATAAATGCACCTGATACATCCTTAAAAAAATATTTGCATACTTTTCAGAAACAATTTTTAATTCATCACAAATTAAAGGCGTATAAAATATATCAAAGTACTGTTTGCTGATTTTGACTTATCTTTTCTATAATCATTTTGTAAAATTAAATGTATGCTAAATCTTTTCCTTTACTGAACGGAAATCATCCACGAAAATTTTGTAAAAAGCAACAATGTTAGAAAAAGGGAAAACAAATAACAACTCTGTTTCACGAAAGGAGTTTTATCGTTAACATGATAAAACAATAAACATAGTCTAAACTAATAATCGAGCAGAATAAAATTTAAACGCATTAATTTTCTAAGCAAGATAAAAAAACATAACTTCGGAAGGTCTCAAATTTTGCGTCTAAGATTCTTACCTGATTCCAAAATCAGAAAGCAAAGTGAGGGACTGACAGACTTGTGACACCGAGCGTTCGCTCTCTGTGTGTTTCCTAGCAGGAACCAACCAAATCCAATGATATATAGAGTTTTGTATTGATCTGACTTACCAATAATGCGTCCACATCTGTTTAGTTTGCCAAACATCGGTAAATCGGAATGCAGTATTAAAAAGTAAATATTCATTGATACTGTTTACTTATTTACTAAGTTTTCAGAGTATCACTTTGTCACTTTGTGTTGCACAAGAGGATTCGGCAGGTACCTATAAGCTGAAATGTTCGGGTGGGGGCTATACATGTAGTTGAGATGAGTCAACCCCCGGGAAAGACGAAGCGATTTGTACATAGCTCTAGATTGACAGAATCTATAAATCTAATGGCCCGAGATTCATTGCTAGGTAAACAGTCTAAAAAGGTTTGTTTAAAAAAACTATTATCTGTATTACTTAACTAGTCAAAGAATTCAATGAAACCTGTTACATTTAAACTTCGGTTTATCAGATAGCAAACTTCATTAAAAGGGCGCTTCAATACAGAGAGAGGTAAATTAATCGTCTACGTAATTCAATATCCATAAATTGAATGTGAATTGTCAAATTAATTTAATGAAATTAAAAGTGGATAAAAAGCATAGGGCATAAACAAACTTACCTCGTCGAAAAACTATCATTCGAAGCACTGAATCGTTTTGTTCTTTTTTAGAGAGAGAGAAGAGAGAGAGAGGAGATAGAGAGAAAAATGTGTATCAGGTGTTTATGTTCTCACACATTATTTAAGGCCCAATTATAACTAAACAGTTGGTCTCTGTATTATCTGGATTTATCAGCTGATACAATTTCAACACTGTTTAAACACCGATTGTTTTGTGTAACTAAATATATATCTTTGTAACATGCATGTACTATCATCATAATAACATTAGAAAACATGCCCCACGTCTTTCATATCTCGGCATGTTATGATTGAAAAAGAGGACCGTCAGTTATTTCCGAGATAATATAACGTTAGGCAGATTAAGGTACTTCACTACACCGAGACTTATACTTTTTAAGACACTACGTCACAAGATAGCGATTTAATGTTTTGTTAAACTGTTTATATCAATCCATTCAAATGAATATCGTCATAGCTCAGTGAACTGCAGATCATGAGTTCGAATCCGCCTGGGGCTTTTGTTCATGTTGACTGAATGAAATTTTTGAAAAGATCTTTTTTTATCTAAAATTGCACATTTTTTCGCCGATTTGACATATATACTTCTTATCCATCATGCTTTCTATCATAATCAAGTAATTCTCTAGTGATTTGAGAAACTATTTCAAGATGTAGTGAGGCACCTTAAGGAGACAGGTGGTTATAATTAACAAATTAGTCAGCAGATCCACCTTAAATTTTTTGATATATTTTTTAAGCTGCAAACTATGATAACCATATAGAGAAAAATAAATCGGCAAAATTAAGATTTAAATGTGAACCTTTGATTTTTCTCTATTTTTATAAAAAGCTCTGAGCCTTTCAAGAAGATAAAAATAGTCTAAAAATGGCCACAACCTTCGAACACTCTTGTAGTATTTGTTTACAAGTATGGACATAAAATTACAAGTTTTCCTTATTGTGAGAGTGATAGTGGGGTGAAGCAAGAAATGTAACCGTCTTTCATAATTACCTAGGTATATTAGTGCCCTCTGGGCCAAGGTCAAACTTGTACGAATGACCTCCTTTACAGTCAACCGTGTGTCTAAGGTAACTTTGGCATCACGTGTTTATTGAGTGTGTGCATGCGTCAGATGTTTAGATTGAACTGTTTAAAAAGATGTTTTAAATTCTTACATGTACATCCATTGACTAATTTCTCACTTGAGTATACAGAAGGAAAACAGATTGTTGTTTATCATCTATGAAATAACTGTTTATGTACTTTTCTCATATGTCAGCAATCCCTTTTATTGTTTAAAAAGCCCTGCTATGTTAAGAATTTGTCTAACAAAATATGCATTCATACTAAGATATTCTCGAAATCAATATATTTTATTTTAATATTTCATTCAATAATTATCTTTTACAAACTACTCAAGTTACGGAGCTGTTGACATTGTCGTGATCGCGGAATTTCATTTACTCATGTTTCATCTTGTTTCATTTAAAGCTGCTAGAAAATTAAACTAGCAACAAAGGAGCACCAGTACTCTTCGTCCGTATTCTAATTAATTAACCACTTTCGACAAACTTTACCCTTGCAGACAAATTGTTTTAAACTAAAGAATTCCTAGGATTCAATTTATGTTTTGGGCATTTTGCTTTAGACAACAAGTCTATATTTGAGACAATTCGTATGCGTTTTCCTAATCGTCTTTCTCTAGCCCAAACTTCGGGATGATACAAATAAGAGAAGTTTATATATGTGTCTTGGAGATTGGTCCTCTTTGGAGTCAAATATGCCTCGAAAAAATTGCACGTGATTATGCATATTTTCTACACAATAATAAATATTAGTTAGTTCTACAACATATTTTGGGGTAATCACAGACGGATCAAATTTAGATAGGGAAAATCTGGCGTCAAAAATCTGGCTTTGAATATACACCTTTGAAGAAAATATTTCTTAGAAAGACGAGTGTCTTGAATTAATAGGAGCCAATATACATTCTATAAAAACAAATCAAGTGCTTAAAGAACCTCCAGAGGCGCTGGTTTTTATCATTATTATTTTCCTCCGATTTCCTCTGCATCAAAGATGCGTTTTTCTGTTTTGATTTCCGTCATTAGTGTCGGTATTAAATACAACCAAGTGAGAATATAATTCAAACGCCAACTGGGAATCAAGATTGATTCAACTCTATCTGCCATAAAACAAGAGCGTGATTTAAGTAGCTGCACAACTTCGTAAGAAATGTATGCATTATATAGTCTCAACGAGGCATTAAGCCACACGAAAATCTCAAAACGGAATATCTACTGACATATTTCATAGACAAATCTGTCTATTGAGAGCTAATCATTAATATCCACTAAAACTTGGTATTACATCTGTGTTAATAAAATGCGACTCAACCCACTGGGGGTTTATTTAGTAGTAACCCCATTCGTCATCTTTTTTTAAACCGTGCAAATACCTGAGCTGTTTCAACCTAGATTGTTTTATAATCATAAACTGAAAGTTATCACGATTGCATAATTTACAATATTTTCATTTTATACTGAAACCACCATAGATGCTATACTGAAACATTCGAAAATTACAGTAAGAAGTATGTACAACATTGAAGTCAGCATACACCAAGAACATAAACCATTTGTTAAATCAACTTACTTGCGTGAGAGAGAGAGAGAGAGAGAGAGAGAGAGAGAGAGAGAGAGAGAGAGAGAGAGAGAGTCTAAATATATTTTTCATTAACAAATAAGTGAATGGTCAAACGCTCCGTGTCGACACTTGTGTTGATTTAAAGGGACTTTTAATTTAAGGTTGGTTTAAAAAAAAACTTTAAGTCGCTTTCTCGATCGCAGTAAGAATTTTCGGAATTCGCATCTAATGCTAAGTATTTTTTCATATTTCTTTTAAATTATCATACGTATGTTTTATTTTATGACACGACTAAATTATCATCATTTAAAAGGATCTGTGAATAGCCCTATGTTTTCGAACGCTTGGGAATTACTCATTCAAAAGCAACGCGGTGAAAAAAGCAAAATCAAACCGAAACACAGCAGGTCTTCGTTACCTTGTAATTATGATTGTGTTTTTAGTGTAGAAGAAGCTGAAATGAAAAAGAGTGGTGCGGAAAATTAATGTAAAATTTATCAAGTTATGCAATCTTTTCGCTAGCTGAAGCTTTTTGTTCAATTTACAGAAATTTATAATAGAGCTGCCGTATGTAACCAGATAGGGATGTGCAAATGACCTTCCAGATTGCGTTGCGGTAATGTATATTAAGTTCCCAGTCTTTATTAGATTAATTGGCAGTCTAGTGAATCGAAATTGTATACGGGAGGAGAGAAATCAAATGCAATGCAATTAAGGCATCAGAGGGTTTTATTCACAGATGTCCTGAAAATAGTCCGGAGATCTGATTAAATCAACAAAAACGGCTTTATATGGCTTGATTGCAGGAAGTTGCTATTTAAAAGTGGGTTTTAAAAAGTGCGCGTGCGCAGTGGGGTTTTTCGATCTTGTTCTCGCTTCTCACTTCTTTCCCCTTTCAAATTCTCAAAATCTTGAGATATCAAGAATATTTCAATCGGATGATATCGCAATCAAAAACATGTTATGGGTACGATATATTTTCCGGTAAAATCTTAAATCTTTGTGATTCAATCGAGAGACTCGGTTTTATGTACATTCTAATTATTCTGATATTCAATTTCAGTTTGGGCTAATAAGCAAATGGTTACCGATCTGCATGGCCAAATTCTAGCTTTGAGCATAACAAGTTTCCTTCAAGTTCTTTAAGAAAGTAAATCCACTTAAAGCCAATTGCTTCGGAAGTTAATATTACTTCAGGCCCCTGTAATTTGCTTTGTTCTGTGGTTCAGAATTCTAATGTGTGAAATACCAAGAAAATCGTTTTCAATTTAGCATAGTATTGCTCAAATCAAGGATTCTCATTGGTTTCTTTTTAGCAAGCGTGTTGGATTACGGGAATCTAAGCTCATTAAGGGTTCCGCAAACGATAAATTCCTGCCGTAAGCAAAACTTGCGTGGGTTCAATTTGCATTGAACATCAGTTGGTGGCGAAACAGAATTTTCTGAAATTTGATTAACGGGGTTGAAATTTTAATTAAAATCTACAGGTATCCGTCATAGTATCGTATTGTATTCAACGCTAAATGTGTTATTTAAGTGGTGCTGACACATTATTCGTTCACTGTTCGATAAACACTCAGAGAGATAGAGACAGACATACATACAGACAGAAGGTTCTAACAGACAGACAGAGAGATGGACATAGACAAAAGGTTCCAACAGACATACAGACAAAAGATTCCAACAGACAGACATACAGACAGACAGAAGGTTCCAACAGACAATGAGACATACATACGGACAAGATATTCCAACAGACAAAGAGACAAACATACAGACAAAAGCTTCCAGCAGACAGACGGACAGATGTATTAATATGGCGTATGATGATTCAAAACTGAAGAAAATGTATGAAATCAATGAGTCTTACAAATAGACGCTCTTTTGTATCATTTGAGAGTTTCCATTTGTAACCATTATTTCATGTAAAATTCATGTTCTCTCCATTCTTTGCTCTAAAAATATTCCATTCGGATAAAAAATAAGATATTTATAATAAATCGCGGTGAAAATTGAATTTATGCATTTACGTATATAGTTCGTTAATTTAGGCTTTTATATTTATATATTATTTGTGTTACAATTACATTTACAAAAATGCGCGAGAGACCTGTGCGTCAATATTATACAGTAAACCCTTACACAATATCAGGTTTATTGTCAGAAAGTTCATTAGCAGCATTTAGTTTTTGTTGACATCTGAACACTGGCAGAGCCTTGCAAGACTCGTTAGCAAACTCGTTACCGAGTAATTGACATCAATGAGTTCCACAAAGACGTCACATGCCGAAGTACAATTTGCGTAACAATAAAAAAGAGTTCCCCGCTACTTTCCATCTTTTGGAAGCATTGTATCCGGTGAGCCACGCATCATTCTCATATGTTTCATTACTCTTTTTTAGAATAAGAACTAAGTGCTTTCTATTGTGTTTGCTGGAATGTTCAAAAAAGAGAACAGATATGGGAGATTTGTTCATTTCCGGCTTCAAACAGGTGTTGTTAGTGGTTATAGAGTTCCATCTAAATGTACAGCCCAACTTGACTTCTTCATATAGATATCTATGCATGGGATTGTAGGCATGGGAGAAAATCAATTGTTTTAGACTGTGGACATCGTCATTTCCACCTACTTTTGTGTTAGAAATAGTCTTCTGAACTGTAAATGCAAAGGACTTTACCCTCCAAAGATTGAATGATATATAATGTCCTTCAGCTGAAATTAGATCTTTGAATCTCATTGAGGAATCTTTCATAATGTTACTTTGCTAGAACTACAGTAAACAGTCACAGTACACTTTACAATTCTTAATGGTTGGGAATCAGAAATGTCTGATGCAATACTGGTGTATATATATACTAGTATATATATATGAAACAAATGAAGGTTTTTCTTCTTATCAAAAGCCAATTTGATTCTGATAGATCTGTGTATGATTAATTGATTAAAGTAACTTTTCATTCTTGTATACAAAATAATGTTATCAGGTCTTACTTGCTTTCCTTTAGATTTTCAATTAATTACACATACAATGTTGCAATGAAATTGCGGAATTAAATTCAAGGCCAAAACAAACAATACACAATTCTTCTATATAAACCTTGACATAGTAATTTGAATGCATTAAAAATAATCGAATCTTTTCAAAAAAATCCACGAGAAAGTTCAACTTAAAAAGAAAAGGACGTGGCCACTTTTATTGACTCACAGAGAACTTTTTCTCTATTTTACACTTGGAGATGTGGTCCGTGTCATCCGACCCTGCTTTATTTATGCAAGTTTGTATTGTAACGATGATGCTGAATTGTGTTGTGTTATTGTTAAAGCGCATCAACAATCATTCATTTGCGCGAAGTTATTTATAGATTTTGTACTTTGATAGATCCTGCGTGTCACAATTGACGCCTATTTATCTATTTGTCAAATGTTATCGTCATTTTCGCTAAATGTCATTAATTGTTCTGGGTTATCTCATCCTTTAAAAATTTCAGTCGTAACTTTTTCTCTCTGAATAGAACTACGGTACATATTCTTGTAAACCACGAAAAGGCAAACCGAAAAAAACCTCACTAACACGGGGATTTCATGTTACACAGGAGACAAATGTTGTAGAAATGTGACCTGTTAATGGCAAATTACAACTGCAATTAGCATTTCTTTGATATCACAGAGGAAATTATCGTGCAAATTTATACAATGGAAATGAAATCAAATGTCAAACTTATTAGAAGTGCCTTGTTCAACCAAACTATTCGATATTGAATAATTCGACACGGGATGTTAAACCTCCACAGTGACACCCAATCATCAAACGTAAAGATGCAGAACGAGCGACATTAAATAACATTAAGCCTGGATTTCTTGTTGTTTGAAATGGGTTTTCTTTCGATATCGTACAACCATTAATATATTTATGGACAGATTTTTCTTGAAAACAACCGAAAATTACAGCGATTATCATCGACTATTAACAACACTCGCAAACAACTTGAATTAGTTATCTTTTTTTGGGCAAAAAATATGTGATGCAAGATACATCGGCGATGATAACCGCTAAAAAAAACTCGATCTTGTTAGAATACACAATAAAGTTGATCAATTTTTATAGTCCCGTTAAAATCAAAATAAAGGAAAGAAAAATCGATTTCTTGTTATTCCCCCAATTTAGTTGAACAACTTCAAATATATCCATAAAACAGAGGACGCGAATCTAAAGATAATTTTCAAAGGTAACGCGAATGAATTATCATCAAATAAATATCAGCATTATAATTTTCGGTAAAAAAAAGAAAAAATAAATACTTACATCTAACAGAAATAACTCTGGTTGTTTTTTCCATCCGAAAACAGAGAGAAATTGATTCCGGATTGTTCAACTAGAATATGATGTATGCACCGCTGACACGGTTTCTTTGCGCACCATCAATAGCAGTGTTATTTAATTCGATAAAACGGCTTGTGTTACAGAAACCTACCACACTAGCACAAAAAGAGGGGAGTCCCGTATTGATGGGGGGTATCATGCGTTGGACTCACGCAAACTCGCCACTCGTCCGAATCATAATTTATTTTTATATCGGGATTAGTTATTGTTAAATGAAGGGGGAGGAGGGAGGAAAGAGAGATCTAAATCACAAATTGAGGTTGATTTACTACCGGTAAAAAATGAACAATATCTGCTCATTATTAAGAGACGCATTTACTTTGGCATTTAAATTTTGTTTTCATTACTAGATTTAAACACTTTTTTTTGTTAAAAAAAACGGCCTGGGCGTATTAATTTTTTTCCGGGTAACTAGCTTTCTATCTATACAACTTAGTAATAAAAAATCCATCGAAATGAAAAATAAAAATTATCAAAGATTATAAAAGTGCACCGGGTGTCTCGCTCAATGAATTCAATTTTTAGAGAGAGAAGTCATTCATATCAATTTTTAAAGAGTTCTATATCGGGTGAAAATGAAAAAACTGATGACACTCAACGAGAGTAAATGAATTATAAAGTTTAAGCCAAAAAAATGATCCTTCGGATTTTCCTCAAAAGCATTATACCGACATACAGTCAATATCCTCACCAAGCTTTCGTTCAAAAATATACCTTGATCATCTTTTTTGTTTTAGAACCTTTCTAGAAATATAATAATCCATCATATTCAAAAGCTATATAAACTTCAAAGCTTTGTTTCATGAAAAAAAGAGACCACGAATGCTACCGGGTATTTTTTTTTTCAAAGCACTGAATACATGTTGGTTTAATTGTTTATTCCCCGTATTGACAATATTCCTTGCCATTTGCACATCAGTCATGCGTTTTGATGCATTCTCTTGGATCATCGTAGAAGTATGAAAAGATGCGAGACGGAATGTGACTTTGACATCGCTTCATTAGTCCTTTTTTCACTCTCCCTCTCTCCTTTTACGTTCAAGCATGCAGTCAAGTGCGCTTACTTTTATCGCGCGTTTTGATCATGTAGATGTAAACCTATGCTTTTTAGCCGAGTATATTAGCTTTCCGTGTTTCTGAACACTAACGTATTTACAGGAGCAAAGATAAAAAGCTAAATTTTTTTTCGAACCTAAATATTCTATGCTCTACAGTCTATTATCAAATTGATCCTTTTAGAAAGGTACAAATTCATAACAAAATCATTATTTGACCTGCTTTATCAGACTATTGTTTTTCAAAGCATCTGTTTTATATTCTACTCAAAGAACAATATTTGAATCTGCTTTACCCCTAAGAAGTATACACTGTTTTCAGCGTGCAGCTACACACATTATTTTGTATCCAGAGGCTCGCTTTGCTTATACAACAAATTTTAACATTTGAAATACAAATTGACTGCAAATAACCGTGACAATTCGTATTACATGTAAATAATATAAACATTGATACTATACAATATTTCGTAGGTGAAGTCATAGTCGAGAAGGTTGCGTTGCGCTTCAGATATGCATTCCATGATTAATGTTGCAGGTAATTTTATATACTTATTACAACAGTTGAGAGTAAAAAATCATGGGCCCCAAGAGCGAGGGGGAGGAAAATTCGTTGTTTTGAAATGCGATAAGAATGTATTTATGTACCCTTGCAAAATGTATCGCGTCAATTGGAGAGTGCATTGGTTCAAGTTTCGATGAAACGAAACGGCTACGATTGCAAAGGGAAATAGTTCTAGAGGGAGACAAGGGGAAAGATAATAGAGAGCTCGTTCCGAGGTTGATAATATCAAAGTAAAGCTAGTCAGGGTTAGCGTAGAGGTCTTGGAAATACTGGCTTATTGGTATGCAATGCGACGTTGATTCGACAGCAATGCTTCAACGAAACAGAAGGACAGCGCAAAGATTATACAGCGCGTCCGGATCAATACTCATTACCCAAATATATGCTGTCAAGACATATTTATTTTGGAACAATGTTATCTATTTTCTCGAGTATATCAAATAAATCACAACTCGTTCTTTGGGGACCATCTCTGGGCGGTCATACGTACATTATTCGCATGAAGAATCAGTCCAGCAGACTGTCTCCGAGGCCATTGGTCTCGCCTACTATCGCATCGTACATTATCAGAAGCAGTGGTCAATTCAAATCATCACCGGAATGGTTAATAAACAAACGAGTCCATATATACTGCACTAACCCACGTATTAAAAGTCCCAAGTTCAACAGATGGCATTGATTTGCATTCTATGGCAACGGAATTGAAAAAAAAACCTTGACTTTCCTTTGACTTAGAAGTCTATAGTGAAAAACCTGTTTATAATTTTGTACACTCCCCTCCATCTCCACACTCATCGATGACTTGCATGATTAATGAGAGTACTTTGTCACGTCGAAACCAGCTTAAGCATGTATAAGGGGAAACACGTCCCTTTATTTCGTGTAGCCAAAAGTTCACGCCCATCGAAGAACTGATTGAATCGAATATAATTTCAATAATTTTAATGTTTTGAGCGCAGTGCACCCAGTTGTTTTGTTACAATCATGCCGAATCCTTGACGGCTGTGGATGAATGCTGTAGATGAATTGACATTAGCGGTTTGATAGAATAATAAAAAGTGGAGTTCGAGTTTACGTATTTTTATGCTTAGTCTGGGTCAGTTATGACGTAACAATCCAGTTTACTGTATCATTGGATAAAATCATCTGAAATCTTGTAAAATCTAATGTGTACACTAATAGCCTTCTTATGAAAACGGTATCTGATAATCAATAATATTGAAAGTAAACTCTTATTTCGTACACGCATGTAGTATATCACAATTTTTTTTTTATATAGTACGAGTTGAAAAGTACAGCAAAGGGGCTTACATGTATTACTTTCCATATACATGTATGCCACAATTGTTCTTATTTATCGTAACGCGCGACTTACATGTACATGTATATCAGCTACTGAATACATAGGCACAGCTCAAATATTACCAAAGCAATAGTTTTGTAGATCAACATCCCATGCAAGATCAAAATGTTGTAGATAACAATTGTAACTAAAAAATACATGAAGTTTGAAATGTAAGATTTTACGATACAACTTCAGCTCTGCATAATAGGAAGAACTTTTCAGCTTTAGGCCATTGAATAAACAATGCGTAACCTTAATTGCATGTTCACTCTCAAAAAGTCTTTACCAACATGTTGTCTTTCCGAAAGTAGTCTTTTGGGGTTTCACTCGAAAGGAAATCATTGTCTTTTATTTTCACAAAAGAATGTCAAAATGAATTAATAATAGTTATCATCCGACCCACCGACCGTGGTTTCCCCCCACATTTCATGTGTTTGATATTGAACTAAACACCCTACATGCTATAATGCATTACATCGAGTTAAATTCTAAACAATAGAGTAAAATTTACATCGTTCTTGATACCGATATTCTTACATTCTCATAGTAAAATGCTGCCAAATTTTCCTCGTTACTTTTAACTAAAACAGGAAGACAAGACAGGAGGTTTTATCGTTATGGGGTCGTTTTTACTTCAAGGTGGATTTTTTTCCAATTAAGTTTCAAGCCTGACAGATGGAATTGCTAGAGAAACGCGTGTCTGGGATATGAAAGAATTCACTGTCTCCCGGGTGGCGACGTCATCACACGAATGTCAAATCTCTTTAACAACATCATCTCGTGGCAGCTCAGCTATCGAATATCTTTTATTTTGCATTATTTTCTTAGGAATTCAATCATTTGCACACCAAGATTTATGCTTTCTGAACATGTTTCTCTCGCTATCAGCTGTCAATAGGAGACTCTTTCTCTCCTCAACAAGTAGAGTTGTCACAACTTATTACAAACATTACAACTTTTTTGGCTTTTGCGTAGCGAAGCATTAGAATGGGGTCAACAAGTGACTTATTCTTGAAAGGTGTGTACCATATTTATTTGGTGTTTTTATTGAAAGGACCCTGACAGGTCGCATCTTTATATTGATCTGCACCTAATAACAGCCAAACACAGGTAAACAATAAAAAAAAGATAAATTCTACTTATACATATCGTACAATTTTCGCAATTTACAGGTAGAGAAAGTACACGCCATTATATTGCATTAATATACTTTATGGCCGATCAATGGAATATTAAAAAAGTCAGCAACTTAACTTCATGACATTCATAAACACAAAGTTTTTTCAAAGATTATTTAATAATAAACATGGGTGTTTTGATTTACAGTATGCATCAACTTCCTGGTTTAGAAAATTCATAAAATTGAATATTAACTCGAATCTCAAATTAAATTGAATGTTAATATACCAGACTTAAAGCTGTGTAAACGAAGCATTTAGTGGCAAAGCCTGGTAGATTAGCTTAATTAACCAGTTATGAGGAATTACGCAAGCTGTGAACTAATTCAATACATAGTTTCAAATCAGCTTACCAAGATATCGAACCAGCGAGGCATTTGCCAAAAACAAATCAGAGGTATTAACTTTCTTAAAGCCAGATGTTGTAAATTGTTAGTTTTTGCTAACCTTCTCCGAAGGATGGAACACCAACTAGTCACGACTCGTAAGGTCTATCAGTCCTGATCTGGAAAATAGAAAAGAGAACTTATTGTTTGGGACACGCTGAGGATCCCTATGTTATCTATTAGCTTTTTCGTCGTCTACACATAATAGAAAGGATACACTGAGTATCTCTAAGATCATTGCAAGAAAAACAACCTGGAAAAATTGAGAAATGTTGTCATTTCTGTAAAATTATGACAAGGGCAGACGTTTTTGTTTTCGGGCCATTCGCCTGTTCTGGGTTAGGTTGTTAGGGTTTTCCCCAAGAAAGAGGCAAACAACAAACCACTGCCGTTTTCAATGATATTATATGTTGAATTTTTTTTTTTTTTTTTTATCAAAAATAATAATGTCATAGCAGCATAATGTCATAAGGGTGAATTAGGTATGCAATTGCACCAAACACATACATGTAGCATTAACTCGAAAAAATAGCAAGCACAGATAGTAGCTATATTTCAAAATTTTGTATGAGTCAGGTGTTTTGTGTTCAAAATGTTGCTTGGCGAAAGTTCCTCTGAAATAAACATGGTTTAATTGCTTGTCGATGAAATTGATAAAATGTTTAAAAACAACGTTCTCTACAGTCCAGGATGTAGAATCGTACATGCCATTCATAATCTCTATCGAATCTTCTAAAGATGATGGAGTCTTTCCGCAAACCTTTAAAACCCGAGAGGTTGCGAATAGTACAGTATAATTATCGTAAATTGTCTGGATACAGATCGAGACAGATGTATTCGCGAGTCCGGATTTCGCACACGTCGAAATGCACAGTTAATTAAACCCATCTTCAATAATAGAGTTACTGAAAAGATAGAGGAGACTGCTTTAACAAAACGTGACACTGTATTCAAATAGGCAGTCTCGACATATACAATATATACAGCATATAATTGAATGATGCATTTTGAATAATTAATAGATTTGAGTGGAACCCAAGTATAGCTGTGTATAATTTTTAAACTTATCGGAAATAGATTTCAATTCTAGAATTAAAAATAGCAATTTGGTAATGCTTTTAGGATATCTATGGTATAGGTTTTCATCATCCCAATCACATTTCTAAATCTTGCACAACCATTTGACAAGGGATCCGAATTACATTTCGAATAAAGAGAGATATCAGATGTTAACAAAATTAACATTTTACTCGAAAATGAAATGAAAGTTCTAGTAAAATGCTCAGCTTTGAATGTTGAAACAAATATTTAACATGGATTTACACCAACTTGAAAGGTCTTCTACCTAGACCGGTGCTTTCGAAAATTTCAAGGTCACTTCTCATTCTAAACATAACGCATAGTTTTGGTAAAGGATTAACCCAACTTGGCCTATGGAAAAGGAAATATGCTCTGGACAAATGAAAATCGGAATTTCTCTGTACATGTATGACATTGGCAGAGTAAGTTTTTGACAGTACAAGGGTATATTGTTTTATAGATTCCAGAACTCTTCGTAAACAAATGTAAGGCCAATGGCATCAATGAGGGAGCAATATATGCCGCGGGCAACGTAGTTTTTTCACCAAAACCAAACACTGCTAAATTAATCCCTGCAGCATCAGTTTCTTCCTGGAGGGATTACTGTTTTTGCAGCAATGCCAAAAAAATTCACCGAAAACGAGTTACTGGTATGATTGACTGAAGAATTATTTTCTTTCCCTTTGAATAAGATTGATTGCTATACGTATGAATAACCCGTACATGTTCGTCTTCTACCTGGTAAGAGTGGATTTGGACGTCCACATACATAGAGGATGAACTTGATATAAGAAATCTTTTTTAAATTCGTTACATCAAAAGGGCTCCTCTGAATTCGTATGTTTTTTTTCTTTTGAAGTTTAAATTGAAATTACATGCTCACTTTCGTTTATAGGTTCAAATTTAGCGTTATAGGCTATGATATAATTCGCATGACATAACAAACTTTAACAGTAAAATCGCTTAACTTTACAAACATATGCACGGATCCAGAGCATGTTTAGCCCCCCCCCCCCCCCCCCTCCTCCGCAAGCCCTTTAGACCCGTGCAAGTATATATGTCACATATCAAATACAATTTTTTAAGACTTATTTTTATTTCCATGTAAATCTTTTTGACGAATTTCATTTTATCATGTTTTCGTGAATTTAAAAGTTCTCCTTATTGTTTTCTTACAACATCTAATCATTGTGATCATAAGGATTAACATAACAAGGTGTCAAAGTAAAATGTTCAATAAAATCGAAAGCACTGAAGAAGGCAAGACCAAAAGAAACAATCAACAAAGTTGAATATGTATTGTAAACAACTTAATATATTGGATGATTGAAGATTTTTTTAAATAAAATTATGCATTAATTGAAATTTATGCATGAAATAGAATGTCATTGATTAAAGGTTCGGAATCAAATCAAGACAGAATATCCATATCACCATTAGTTTGAGCATGCGTGTGATGCATATCTTCGAATCTTTTAATTCGTTTTGAATGTACGATATAATCGAAAATGTTTGCATGGCAAACAGCTGGATTTATCAAGAGAATTGTGATCAAATCAGATAATAACAATAGCATTGTATGTCCATTCATATTTAACTGAAAGAAGTCATAACTTTCAAATTTAGTAATTGGACCCAATACTAAAATGTTTACGTAAATGAATCTAACTCCTTCTTTTTTTAAAACAATTACTGTAAAAATTACGCCACATCTTGGCGGGCCATATTGCTTCAATTGATCAAAGTTTTGTATAAAATTGCTCACAAACACAAAGTGAAGGATGTTGCACGCAGAAAGGTTGTATTGACTTATCTATATGATCCCTTTGTCATCTGTATCCTCTGACGTTCACTAAACCCTAAAGCTCGCAATCAATTTGTTGAATAAACAACACATCATCTTACGGAATATATTACTGTCATCCTTATTATTAAAGTCTTGGTAAAATTTGATTGATAGCTTTTCGCGCCTGCTAGAGAGCGAAAGAAATTCCAAACCAAATGTCGACTTTGTCCGGTTCTTGAAAGAAGAGGAATTACGAATAGTAAAGTGTATTACGCAACCAGCGAGTGTGCGATTTGCAGTGTCAACATCATGCTGATTATGTGCTGCAAGTTGAGAGAGTTGTGGCTCAGATGGTGCAAGGTTCAGAAAAGATTTCTTATATCGATTTGTATGAACGTTTCATATTTTTCTGTCGTGAGTTAAACGTACATCAAAATCCAAAGCCAATCATTGTGTAAGCCCTGGCCTGTGTTCAAATTTTGTTTTTGCAATTCGTACACGTGCTGTAGGAAAAAAAATATGATTGAAACATTTTTATCTACATATTTTTTTTTAAACGCATGAAAAAAAAAGAAAACTACTAGTATTACCAAAAATAGAACACTATTAGCATTACAAAAAAAATCACAGACGTGATAAAATGCAGAAGTAATGCTGGAACACAATTTAATAATGAAAACTAAAGGATATCTCTATCTTGCAGTGTTTTTCATTCATAACCAGATACGATATGCAAATGATAAAGCAGAAACATTGTCTACGACAGGTGTTAATATTACGATTTAGTTTTATTCAATTCCAGTAGCCCGGACGTACAATATTCCTCTACTTCCAATGTATAGTGAAAAATAGATAGACGCGACTGCCTGAAATAATCAAATATGGTGCCAAAAATTGGTATAAAGATGACAACTGGGTGTACGCAGTTGTGAACTTAATAATTCTTTGGGGAGTTTCTTTTGTCGATAGCTGAATGAAACCACAATCCGCTAACGTAAAAATGAAAGTCACCAGTAGCGGAATGGTAAGCACCTTCCTACTTTTATGGCATACTCTAAAACTTGAAGTAGCCACAATGGTGTTGCCTGGCCCCTGCATCGACCAAACCTCTTGGCCTCAATTCAAATACAAAAAACCCATTTTAACTCTGTTATTTTTAAAGATTTTCATTGATATCTCAATGAAATAAGAAAAAGAAAATGTGTCGGCCTTTACTGTTTGACAAATCTTTCTATAAAAAAATACATGTACATCTATAATGTCTGACTGAATGAATATTTATTTTAGTCCAAGTTTCATAAATAATGCCTGTGGCATGCATTGAGAGTTAATTATGACTTATACTTAATGCAGTATAAATGTTTTAATTATACAGATTATGAATGAAAAATTATGAGCCTACACTCGCACAGTTTTTAAACTTTGATTAATGACTTTACTGGTAATTGTAATGTAATTGTTATTTCTATAGCTCTAGAAATGATCGTTAGATTTTTTTGGTTGCAAATTAAACAAATCAAATAAGATGTAAGCAATATTAAACAGGTGGCTATATTTGAGAACAAGCTGTGCCAAATTTAAAACCGAAAGCATGGACAATTTTACGATCAGGTTGTGCCGATTTTAAAGCCAGGTTGGGCCAATTTTCCATGCCAGTGAGTCCGGATTTTAAGATATGCCACCTTCATTATAGATGATTGCAATGCAAATTGCGAGGAAGCGTTCAGTCTACATGCAGAGTGTATCCGCCACGACAAGACAGCTACAGATGATCCCAGTTTGATTTGTTTAGTGTTCTACCCCAAATTAAAGAAATCGACAAACCGGACTCACTAATAAGTCGTGTAATGATTCTGAAGGAGACCGAGGGCAATAATTCTGAACATTGGCGACATTTCCTTAATTGAAATCTGGACTTTATGGCTTCCCCCGTTGGTTTGGACTTGACATATAACAGTCAATCAACGGGTGTTGCGACGATTTGAAATTGCTTCTATATGTACTTGTAATTAGGTTGTTGAATAGACACTGGTTTGTACTTATCAGTTATGAAATATTAAAATCATCTTAATAAATGCCGAAATATATTTGTTTATTTGTTATTCATTTGCCATCAAACCTCTGAAAACTATGTCAGTGCCAGGTAGGTATCCTTGCACCCATCAAAGGTGCATTTTCGGTTTTAAAAAATGATAAAGAAATGTCTCATACGATAAGCCCTTTCTTTGAAATATTTATAATATCCCTTGTTATTGCTGTGTCTCACATCGCGATTTTTTTTTAATTCCATGCTGAAATATTTGGCTTTCTGTTGGAATGCAGATTCGGAAGGATATGAACAAAAATACTAATGAATTCTATATTCCCGAAAAAATTATACATTCCAAAGAAAAATACTTGGCCGAATAAAAAAAATACATTGGATTTTAAGCAAAACTTTTAAAAATATTTAGATACATGCATGCATCCCTTTAATCTTGAGAATTATTTTTATAAAGTTAATCTCCACAATCAGGTTAAAAAGTATTTATTTCTTAAACAGACGATGGTGTTATTTCTTCAGATTCGAAATATTTTTACAGTCAGTTTTGATACATGATATTAGCAAAGTACGAAACAGCAAACTCTATAGTTTATCTATAAATCAGAAGAAAAACATTATGTAATACAATGCGTTTCCCCTCTACTTCTGGTGTTTTTCAAAATCATTAGGAACATTAGCAGCCGGAATAATTGATAATATCTTGACAAATATCTCGACAAACTGAAATTCCCTGTCAGCTTCTCGAGACGGGGGTCTTTAGATGTTAGGAATAACCACCAAATTAATGTGTGTTTCTCAGTAGGATGGCAAGAAAAAATAGAAATAGTTAAAATTAAAATGAAATTGGACCTCTATCGGTTTTTTTCGGTAAAAAATGTGACTGTAACTTTTTTGGAAATGAACCGTTCAGATATTAATTCTTCTTTTGACTTCAAACCAGTTGTGTGGTCACTAATTCACCCAGTAGTTTCCTATCTAGAAGTAGCAATGGATTCTGTAGAACATACGAAGCCTTGCACGTATTACAGCTGTTAGAGAATAGCAATTACTAGCACAAATGAAGGTTACTTATTTAATCAATTCATGCTTGCATGAGTAAAACAGATATCAGTCAGGACTGCCCGAAAGGTATTTTCACGTGAAGACAAAAACTAACTGTAATTACAATGTACTGTATGACTACTATCCTGCCTGCGTTGTGTAAGAAATACCGATACTACTTTTTTCATTTGTTGGACACAGCTCAAACAACAGTGAAACTGGTGAAGACTCACATTTATGTATTTTAACAACACGTTGGTGATAGAGCTGTAGAGTATAGAAAACATGATGCTGGCAAATTGTCCATTGCTGTATCTTAAACAAAGTAAAATAGTTTTTCTCGAGGTCAAACATTTCTTTGAAATAATCGAAACTTAATACATAGTGTATCTGCAGCAACTCCACCACGGATGGGGTTTTGCCAATAGTGTTGATTAATAAATCGTTTTCTTTTAAATTCTTGCACTTTTTGGCCGTGAATAAAGCTATAAAATAGAAGCTGCGTTTATTGAGCAGATAATTTCGGGGTTTTTGTTTGTTATTTACTTGTTTTTATTCTCCGATTCATTCATGTTATATGCTGATGAAGCGTAACATTATAAAGATTTGTGAAATAAAACTGTCCCATTCCAACTTCAAAGACAAAAACATTAATCAAAAGTAAATGTGATGACGTCATAAGGACTAACCCTCATCAAGAGTCCGATAGATGACATACAATCCAACAAAAACAAGGATATAAACCAATACATTGATGGATGGTCTGAACTTGTAGATCCCACTAAAGTGAATGTTTTTCTATTGTTGAGAGAGAGAGAGAGAGAGAGAGAGAGAGAGAGAGAGAGAGCGCAGCTATTTTCTTATCAACATGCCTTGTATCCCTTTTTTGCAACATTAGCCGTGATTTGCGTCGATACATCATACCGGCTAATGGTTAATTTTAGTTATGGAATGTGTATCCCCCAAGTAGATAGCGGGAATTAGAATTTATGACAATACAATATGTCTATAACAAAAGATTTTTCATTTCTTTCTCGTTCAGTTAACGTTTCTGAACGCCCTGACCGCCACAGTGTAACAGTATTGTGACTCTGGTGAACTGACAAACCAGATTTTTCGATCTATTTCATCAAAGCTTTGGCAATTGTAACGGTTTTACACTAGCTAAAATAGCTGATAACCTCATCTGTGAGTAAAGCCAACTTTACAAAATTTATCGTTTGCCCTTTACTGACCAACTGACGGACATGTATTTATCACTTTACTTACAACCTGAGCCATACTTCCTTTTAGAAATCCTGGGTCTTTTTTAAATTAAAATATTTTGTGCAACTTATGGCAAAATTTCCCTACCTATAAAAAATAAATTCCAAAGTAGTAATGCTTCAACTTGAGGTGTTGAAATACAATTTAAAATACAATTGTAATACAGTTTATATAACTATACACGTTGTGTAAGCATTTAAATGATAGCATGAACACAATATGGATCGAGTCTCATCCAGTAGGTGTCGCTATCAAAAATAGATATTTTATGCCCAATATGAATGATAATCAAATTAAGTGTCGAATCGCAAATGCATTATTTATATGTTTTATTTGTCAGTGTTAACATAACAGGAAGTACGTAGGTTGTTTTAATATTCTCCAAATGGTGCATTTACACACACAGATATATTAATACACCATCATGGCTAATGTGGCTGATATCACTAAACCCATATTTTTATGAGTTTTACAAATTGGAAAATTTGGTTCAAATCAGGACACTGGGGATGATGCATTCCAAAATGGGTTCGAGATAGCCGAATTGAAATATTGCATCCATATTTTGGTTATCAAGATGACTTTCTTTCAAACTGATGATAAATGACCCCGGTAAGACAACTGTTCGCCTGACTTAGTATCATCTGAGTTTTGTTTTCCATGTTAACATTTACCAGGATGCCCTCATTGCTTTTCCATCGGGAAATTTTAGGTTTACAATTGATGGTTAAAATTATGGAAATTCACAAACATGCACAAATGAAACTATTAAAACCTAATGCTGTTGCGCCCAGGCGCTCTCTAACCTCACAGAAGTCATTTTTCTTCCTCCCTACGTCAGATCGAGTTATTTATCCTCTTTTAATGGACGGTCGGTGATAAGATTCGAATGAAACAATTAATCTGTTTTCGTGTTCGAATGTTTATAATTATTAAATGACCAGTTTGATAACCTTTGCTCTCAATCTTTCTGTGTCTCAAACAAAATTGCTAGAAAAGATATCACGTTTTTGCAATTAGACGCTGGACATAGATACAGAGATTCCGTACTGTGGAAAATTGCAGTAATTGGATCTTTCCACTTCGCATCTTTTCTCCGTTAAAAGATCGCTGCCATTCATTTATGCATCACACTGCCCCTAGTAAAGAAAAATACCAGTAAGCTGATTAACTTGTTCAAGTAAAAACAAAAACCCTGAGAGAACCTTTTGCAATTCTCTCTTGAGATATAATTAAGAAGTTAAATCTTCACCTATCCAAAGAAGTGGAATGGTGCTCTCTTAACACCGACTGCACTCGAACTTTTCACAGTTTTTCAAGTAGAACAAATTTACGTGATTCTATTGTGTTAATTTAGAGAATAGTTTGCTTTGAAACATCGCAGAAAATAGTTTCACACTTAATATTTTATTATAAACGACTAATCAGTATTCAAATTTCTTTTGAAGTTTGAGTAGCGTGTATTTAACCATATATGAGCAGACCTTACAATCAAATTTCATCGCCCCATTTAACGTTTTAATAATTCATCTTTCAACTTTCAAAATTATTTATTTAAAATATGCGTCATATAACCATTCTTCAAATCAGCAGGTAAAAACCCCGGAAGCATTAAGATCATTTATATGAAATTTTAATTAATTGCAAATCTCGAACAACAGGAATCTAATTATTTCAGGTACGTCCATATTGCTGCTGACAAACGCCCATAGTGGGCCTGAACGAGAAAGTATGGCTTGCTATTGAGTGTATGTTTTCATTTAAACAGAAATAAGTTGCATTGTGTAGAAACAATGTTATATAAGTAACTTCCTCTTTACATTTTTCTTGTAGACTTGAGATTTACTGAATTGTTTTCCTTATTTTAAGTACATCTTCTCAAGTATCATAGCGCACTCTTAAAGATATGACATATTTCAAACATCGTGCACTGCACAAACAATTCACATTTAAAGGGGCATGGTCACAATTTTGATCAATTTCAATTTTGCTGTATTTATTATTTACAATGCTTTAGGAATGTATTTCTAATGATCATGTGAAATTTGAGTAAGACGTAGAGTTATGAGCAAGATACAAGGCTCACAATTCTTTGTGATGTAAACAAGGCTCGTGCCCTGTTTTTGTTTACGTAGATTCAATATACCAGTAAAAAATCTTTTTTGAGTGAATTGTCTATCTTCTTATTCATTTTAAGCATAAATTAACAGTTCCTATCGTTTCACACATTCATTTTAGGTCTAAAACTGGAATAATCACTTCAACATTCAAAATGTAAACAAAAGCAATGTTTACATAGCAAAGAATTGTGACTCTGTAACTCGCTTATAACTCAACGGATGATACTCAAATTTTAGTTGCCCATTAAACATGCCTTACTGGAGCATTGTAAACATTAAAATCGGACAAATAATTGTTGACCAAATTTGTGACCATGCCCCTTTCAGGTTCAGTTTTTGTGATGAATCATTCAGCTTAGTATAAATCATGATTTATAATGCGAGCAAAAGCATTCTGTATTCAAGATTTTGAAAAAAAGGTTAAGTTTATTATAAACTTAGTAAATTTTATACATCGGACAAGGTACGACATCCCCCCCCCCCCCACACACGTGCACACACACACCCAGATGGACACCATAGGCCTGTTTGAAAGAGCGAGCGCTCGCCAAAATTTGTGTTACAGGTATATGTAATTCTGTGTGGGAGGTTTGAAAAAAATAACATTTCAATGCTAAAAAATATCGAATACCTTGCAATTTTTGAAAGTCTTAAATTTCCACCAGCATGAATTCTTAACGCTTTTAAGATTGTTTTTTTTTTATAAAACTTGATAAATGCAGCTTATCTATTAACGATTTGCAAAAACAAATCGTTGTCAGTTTTTCCTTTGCCAGACAAACATACAATTATATGCAGGCTATATACAGAGGCATTACGGACGAAAGTTTACTCACCATATTAATTAATGAAAGTACATGTACATTACTTTTGCTGGATGTTGGATGATAATCAAATTAACGAAAGGTCTAGAAAAGTGCTTTTATACATAATAGAGTCACATCAGGAACAGTTTTAAAAAGACATAGTCTGTGCTTATAACTGATGAAGCAATTTCAAAGTGAATGGGACAATTATATCGATGGCAATGTAAACAGTTCAGCATGTCCTCTACAAATAAATCATAACTAGAGGACAGTTTCAAGTTGTTGCACAGATGCGTCTTCATTCAAAAATCAAAGTACAAATTCTACAGCAATTGTATCCTTCAATATGTTTTTTCTCCATGAAAGCCAAGTTTCTCCGTAAACAAAATCCATATATATCAAAATAACTACTTGTGTCCGCATTGCTGTGTATTTGAGTTTTAAACGCGATTGATGAACTGCATCTAAATAGTTATGCCGAACAGCTATTTCATTCCAGTAACTTCAAGCATGGCAACATTTCTTTTTTGATGAAGATTACTTTTAATAATGACAACCACGCTATAATACTTGACATTAATTCGAAGACATTAGCAAAAGGCTGTCTTAACTGGACACTAAACGCTCATTTTTTACTTGTAAGTCAAGTCTTAAACAGCATCGAGTGTCAGACATCGTTTACAAATCCATTAAATGCATCGATGTTCGTGTCAGGATCGGTTGAAGATTGTTGTTCAATTTTGACATTTATCCTGTTTCTCTCTTGGAAAAAAACACTGGATGTCAATCCGATGATACGGAATTGAGTTTCCTTATCATTTATTATTCATTTATGTTATGTGTTCTTTTTGTGATCGAATTTTTTTTAAATTTTATTTGTGTTCATACAATTTAAGCAGGACTCCGATTTAACTTCCTTGAAAATAGGAGTCTTGTTTTAATGTTTGTTTTGTTGTTGTAGGTAATTCCCGCGAGAAATGAAGCAAAGCTAGCGACGTTGTGAGAATACAGCAGCTCTTCACATATATTTAGCCAGGGATCTCTAAACAAACGAGTGTTAATGACCAAGTGGCCCTTGAAAAGATAATACAGTAAAACACGCTTATAGCGAAGTGCCAGGGACGGGCGATTTAACTTCCTTATAATTATAATTCTTTATATCCGTCAAGTTTAAAACGGGTAATAAAGTCACAGGGAATGAAAAACACTGCTGTAGGCGTCAGTTCATAACAAGCGTGTTCGCTCTAACCATGTTTTACTGTACACTCCTATGATACAGTATGTTTTACCAACATTTTTTATTAGCATATCAGCAGCGCTCTTACCTTGTAAGCAGCTAAGGAAAACGAAGGATCCAATGCAACTCAGGAGGGAAGAAATTTGACCTCAAAAACTTTCCCTAATTATTTCCGTTTCGAATTAAACTGAAAAAAAATATACAATAATAATCATTATTTTGTTTCTGTTACTGTTGACCAACTTTTATTCGCGGCAAATTAATTTAGCGCTCTATCTATGATAAACATTTCTCTGTTTCGGGAATCCGACCTTTAGAAAATCTGAAACCAGCATTAGACTCGCTGTATAGCCGAATCGAGAATCCTCGTAAACATCACATTTCCCCACACAAATAAACGTTGTTTTCAGTTCCGCAGTATTCATGCAGGAAGGGATGCAATATTATATAAATAGTGCCTGTTTGGGAGGGTAACAGTTGAAATTGACACCCCGAGAAAACCATTGTCAACCGACGCGAAGCGGAGGTTGACAATGGTTTTCGAGGGGTGTCAATTTCAACTGTTATCCTCCCAAACAGGCACTATTTATTTTGTTATACTGAATGTCTTTTTTAAAATTTTTAAGAAAATTTTACTGCTTTTATATAGGAATAACGTGAATTCTACAGCGAACCGTACGCGCATAATTTTCGCGCATGTAACATTTTTTAATGTTACCCGTTGCCAAGTGCGTTGCTAACGCTGAGGGTAATAGTAAATATTATTAACTGCGTCTTAACCAATCAGATTTCAGTATTTAACATGAAAGTATAACAATCAAAAATATGATTTAAAAATGAATATGATCATCAAAACAGGGTCTTTTGACTTAAAAGACACAACCCATTAAAACTCACTTGCCTTGATAAGAGGAAATGGGAAGTAAAATAACGTTTGATCTTGGTTATGAAACTTCAGGATGTCAATACAATTTCTGTTAATTACAAAATCTTTAGATATTCCCGCAATCCTATATGGTTTATAGCAACGATTTGAATATTTTCGCACAAGCACTATCTTTCGTGAGGTAATTTGCGATAATCTGTTTCTGGGGACGATGAAATATAAATGGGCAACATAATTGTAAGTAGGCCCTTGTTCTAATATAGCAATGATCTTCAATATCTTCTGACAAAATATTCAAGTCTTTCACAATTTGATGTCCCGTGACCTGCTTCGCGATAAATGGAGTTTGTCCTTATCTTGCCTTTCTTTTACATAATGATACGGAGATGCAAATTGGGGACTTCGCTGGTGCTATCTCATGAAAATATGTGTGTTCGTTAGTAGACTTCCGGAAAAAGCGATAATTGCGTCTCATGACGTAATGGCTTTCTCGGCATAGTTATGCTGATCCAATAAAAAATTATAATAAAAACCTTGGAAAAACAATCAGTAAATGCCTTTATATTAACATGTTATCACAACAGTGAATATTCAGCCGACTTGGGGCTGATCTTGATAGCGTAATTTCACTAACAAGTTCAGTGCAATCATACTATCATAGACTGTTCCGACCGCTTCCTGCTGTTGTTTCAGCTTTCTGCTAGCGACTTTGACTTTTGTCAATATGACACGGAATCGATATATACAAAGAGCAAGAATAATATTATCTGTTACAAATGTATATATAATGTGTATGTATAATAAATTGCCTTGTAAGCTGTTGACAACACCATTACCTATCAGGTGTATGCAGTTGTACTAAGCAGGTTGCAGTCTTCAATCTCCTTTATCTATTAGAGTCAAATCCTGCACAAAATGTCTACATCTGTCAACTTTTTAAAAATTATCATTTATTTTTTCTACTGTCCATCAACAAGAGTTAAAAATCAATGCATTGAAATACTCGAGTTCAAGTTGTCTCCCTTTTACAAACTTTCAATGATTTAGGTTTATCAAAAATTTTGGCCTTACACTGAGGTTATATATGGCGTGAATCTGTTTACATATGAAATTGAGTTCAGATTCGTAATATATATATATATAAACAATGCCATAGTAGTCTTACCCCTATATCTTTATATCTTATATCTTGCTTTTGATCTTGCTTGTTTGAACGAGAGATAGCGTTTTCAGTATTACTACACTTAGCGCGGGAAGGAACAGCAGATACTAAAATGCTAAAAGTGTCTAAATTTTAGTTTCGTTATTTTTCTTCCCTACTTGCCTTCAAAATATTTTTGATCTTTTCTATAAATAACACTGTGCACGATAATTACGTTGCATTTTTGAGTGTATATAACTACTTTTGCTTTTAGTGCGTTTTACCTGACGGGTAAGATAATTACCTTTAAAATTAATATCTCATAGGAAAAGGATAATTCTAATAGGAGAAATGATTCACCTACAGAAAATATTGACAATTTTATAGAATTTTCTAAAAATCCTATATGAATTATATTTCATATAGGAGAATGGTATTTCCTTTTTTTGAATTTGATTCAGACAGGTAGTTTTCCTGTAGTAAATTAAGATTTCCTATCGGACTTTATCAAATCCTATCGGAGTTGAAATTCCTATTGGAAGTTTTTGTATTCCGATAGGAAATTTCAAATCTCCTATAGGAATACCGTTTTTCCTATTGGAAAAATTATTTCCTGTAGATATTCAATTTTGAAAGGTAAATCTCTCACCTGACAGGTGAGAGTCAGTGAAAACAAAGGTGGTTGTTAACTCTTTAAGCAATGGTTTATCATACTGAATCACTTTACCATATTAAAGGCGGAGTTATTCAACATTTCGGTTTATTCTGAGTCGGAAAAAACAAATGAAGACACAATATCATTCTAGGCAAGTTGTTACATGAAGTTAATTATTTCTTACCTACCTTCACATGCTTTAAAACTTTAGAAAATCATATGAAGTAAAATTTGGTGTGTTCGTGCGAAAATAATTTGATTTCTGTATTCATGTAATGGTATGGTGAAGTGAATTCAAGCCTTGGCCCGATCCCTCTATATCGACCTTGCCTTATCGTCGCAAGACCTGGACAAATGGTTTTTTTTTTTTTATAGTTTTTTTAGTTCCTGGATTAGGCTGAGTTAAGTATAACCAAGATCACTCGTTAAACAAAGTGACCAAGAGAGAAGAAATAAAGACACATGCACATGAACAATCGACGCATCGGCATGTATGAAACGTTCTCGATGGGATATAAGCCAACAAAACAAAAGTTGGTGAAACGAAATGATTATACTGATTCGCGGACAATGAGAACTCTAAATATTTATCTCAAATCAAAAGTTGCAGTTGAAACACTGCGTATATTTACATGTGTAATTCATCTGCTCTTGTAATACCGTATAACGGGTATTTTTACGTGCTGCTAATTTTTACGAGTTTTATAAATCCGTAAAAATTAAACACGCGTAAATTTTCACAGATGCAAAAAAACACCGCACATAAATTTTCTACATCGTACGTATGAGAGTAATGTTCATGACCTATATCAGGAATTAGGCTGGGAAACACTTAAGAAACGTAGAAATAACCATAAATTAATATTATTGTTCAAAATATTAAACAAGTATACCCCTGAATACTTATCTAATATTGTTGGTGAATGTTTCCCCCCACATAATACCTACAATCTTCGAAACAATTTCATCTATCGCACTCCTGTTGCAAGAACAACATCTTACTTCAATAGTTTTATACCATCTACAATTATATTGTGGAACAATCTACCTCAAAATACAAAAAATATAACTACAGTTTCAGCATTTAAGAACAGCCTCAAAAATATTAATAGTAAAAAACTGCATATGCATAAATTATTTAACCATGGCAAAAGATTAGAAAATATTTGGCATTGTCAGTTAACAGTAGCAACTTAAATGCTGACCTTCACTCACACCACCTTATTGCTTCTCCACTATGTCAGAAGTGCTTTCTTGAAGTGGAAGACTCTAAACATTATTTCTTATACTGTCCATCATATGCCTCCCAAAGAAAATCTCTATTTGATTATATGAACGACAATTCCATACCAATCACAATTAAGAATCTACTTTTTGGAAGTGATAAACTAACATTTCAAAATAACTTACTATTATTTGATAAAATTCAGTTTTACATAAAAAGTACAAACAGATTTACATGTAAGTAAATGTATAAGTAAAAATGTACACATTGTATAAAAAATGTATCAAAATGGGTACCACTGACTTTCCTTACACTCCTTTCTTTTCATTTTTTATTGCTTATTTGTTCTCCCCCTCCCCCTCCCACCCCATCCCCCCAAACTTTCCATTTTTTCTACTCTGTTATTAATTTTTGTTTTGTTTTTATTACATGTTTTTTTTTCTTTCTCATTTTTTCTGTACCCTACATATACTTTTTTATTTTCAACCTTAGCAATTAACCATTATTTTTCTATTTTTTTTAATATTTTCATTTTCCTATCATAAGCTATTTGTTTTGTTTATTATTTTGCACTGTACCTCCTTCCAATGCTATTTATAATATTTATCTATTATACAAAATTCCATTGCAATATATATGTATATATATCTTATATAAAATTATATAATTACTCATATTATACCTTGACTACAGGAGAGAACATAAATAGGCATTGTGCCTGCTGTTCAATCCATTTCAATGTATTTATATACTTGAATAAAATACTTCTTAAATAAATGTTCATGACCTTCAGCTCAGTCCCTGACGGCTGTACATGTAGGTATATTTGAGCGTTTTTGGTCACGGGGTGATAACAGTTCAGATCTTTCTATTCAGTGTTGAGTATTTTTTAAAACTAAGTATAATGCTAGATTTCAATTACGCAGTCAATAGATATGACGGGGATACAAGGCTAACAGGAAAACGATTTTCTGATTTGTATGTGTGTTAACTGTAACAAAGTCACGGCGAAACCCCCCCCCCTTTTTACCACAAATGATTTTAATTTTTAAGGACATGTCCAATTCGTAAAAAAATAACGCGTAAAAATTCAAATCGCCCTATTTTAAGACAAATTCGTAAAAAATCACAGCAGTAAAAATTATCCGTTATACGGTATACAAATTTACCTCAAACAGGCTGAGGTAAGTGAGCTTAGCGTCAGTCTGATAAAAAATCATATTAGACAGTATATAACAGGTCTGATATCCTTCACCTATTGGATTTTCAGGAAAGTGAACAAATTTATCAAATAAAATAGTTTAAGAAAATGTATGCCTCATACACGTTTTTTAAAAATATCAGTTTTTTGGCTCTAACGGGCCTCAAAGACTCAAGATTTTTTTAACATAAAAAACTGTTTTCGGCATATTCAATACAGAATGATTTAAAGAACCCCTTAGTATTAAAAGAGGGGTAATTTATATCATGTCATTCCTTGAAGGTTAAAGATGCATGTCCTCTAAAGATTCAACGATCTTCAAATTACATGTTTTAATGATTTGGCCTTCATGTTGAATTAAGCATTTATAGATATTTAAGATCTAAAGTACCATTTGATAATAATTAATTCAGAGATTTGGGCTCTTATCTGACATCAAAGTCAAATGTTCTTCATTTCAAATTTCTGTCCAACCGACCAAGGTTAAAGAATGTACAATCTGTTACGATTGGTTCAAATTGGAGTATTTTCCTGGTTTGCTATTCGGTTAACCAGAAACCGTATAATCCATAAACACTTGGTCAAAAACACATATAAACGATAAATTACGCAATGCATTATTGATTGATTTGTAATAAAATGAGAATTCTATCATTCTTTCATCGTCTACAAGAGATTTCTCGACCCTTTCATCAATACAATGATACAAACCTCTTCAGAAGCAAGGCTACAAATGGCGAGAAAAAATTATTTAATTGCGTTTGTTGAAATCAGGACAAGAAATCACAACATGATAAGAGGCAATAAAGTAGTATTTATCGCCTTCAAGGAGTTTGTCTAGATTTGTATTGCCCTGTTGCACCTTTCTGCATCTGTTTACATCCGTTCAAAACAGGTGCTTATTGCGCAGTTGTGCATGGTTTTGTTCCGTGTAATACATATTGCATAATTCTTTTGCACCTAAAGTTGATCTTATTAGTCACGTTTGAATTTATTACTGTATTAACTGTTTCATCCGGGTTCAAATTATTATTCATGCCTAAGACATTTATATCAAGCATCTCTTATTTTGTCTCATTTTGTTAAAAGACATGGTGACGCACAAACTCGTGATTTACTAAATATCGAATTTTAACACAATTTCCACATTTTTATATATCTTTAAGATGAACCTGTGATTATGAGAAATTACGGTATACAAAAATAAATAAATCGAATAAAAATGAGAGAAATAGAATTGTTCGTTGGGTCAACACATAAATTTAAGAGTTTCCCTTCCGTTCCATAGACACGCAAACGCAGGGGAATGTAAATACTTCAGCGTGGCATATATCATGAGCTAATGGCCTCTCTATGAAACCCGATGTCTTCAAAAAGTATATATTTATAAGGTGCACTCTCTATAAATACATATCTATTGCTACAGACACTGAATAACTTAAAATTATAACTCTTTTTCCAATGCGTCAATCCCACATTTTTAGCAATCGCAATCACGTGACACTCAAAGCAATGTCCAAAACAACTTTGTTTGTTAACACATGCAATTCAGGATGAGTTTAACAACTTGTAAACTCATAGGTGTTGACTTATAATGCGTAAAACCTTCCGTATAGTGAAATTTTGCATATTTTTTCATATTGGTCAAAAAGTAAAACATCTAGATCTTTTTAAGTTTTACAATACTTCTACCTTGTTGCAAATAAATGTATGACTTCACTGATTTTAAAAAAAACATAAACGCAAAATGCATACTAGCATTGTTAATTCTCAGTGACACATATGTATTTTTAAAATGTATATAATTGTATCCTTTATCAGATACATTGTATTACGTTGCTTTAGGGAGATATAATGGCATTGAACATCATAAACCGTGCATGATGTTACCTGATTTTAAATTGATAGGGAAACGCAAGATACTTCAGATGTCACAACTGCAAGATGTGTGTTCAACGAAACATTTAGTTGTATGTCTTTGTGTATATTTAGAAAGGAGAGTTTGTGGTAAAGCAAATTAGCTAAAGATGTTCGTTGTGCTCAAGATTTTAAATTATCCAAATTGTACATGACCTTCAGACAGATGACATTGAACAAGACGACCTTGAAAACCATGTACATCAGAAAAACATATATTTGTCAAATTAACAGAGAGGAGGACAAACAAATAAACAAAAGGTAAATGATTCGATCTTTGGTCACAAAATGTTACCCCGGTATGATCAATAAAAAACATAGATGTCGAAAGTTGTTTACTGGTTGGTTGGTTATTATGTTAAGATTTAATAACCCATTTAGTTGAAGTTTAGTCATATATCACGAAGGGATTTGTATCGTTACGCTCAATGTCTTTCTCATGATGTTTAGTTAAAACCCGTGTCTAAATTAGGAGCAGTCCGTTCTAAAGTGGTCTCTTAATTTGTACCATAACCTAGTCACCACCTCACGATTATTCACTGTTCGGATAATACTATTTAATCTGTAAAACAATAAAGAAACGTAACGTACCTTCTAATCAGGGATGACAACAGATGGAGACTAATAAGAGCTCTCTTTCTGTCTAGCTCCAGGTTTTAATATAATGCATTCCGTGCTCTAACTTCCTCGTTTGGATGAAATAGTATAAAGTGTGGACTACGATGTGAAACATCGAGTTTCAGTTATAGGATTGTTTTTAAAGCTATACAAGGAGACATGGCAGTTTAGTGTTGCTGCAGAAATACGATATTTGAAAGCTGTTGGGTTGAGGGTTGGCCTTTCATACAATTGAACATATCCATTGAGTTTTATTTGTAAATTATTTATGACGCAATACAGCATATCTATTCGAGTTTGTTCCAATGTCCATTTTTAATTATCTCTTGCTCTGGTTACAATTAGATTTTTAAGGCAACCTCTCGCAATCAAAAAGATAGTCTTGTTTTCCAACTTAAACATTGTTTAAACTTCCAACCAATGGTGAAATCGTTTTGATTTCTGGGTAGGCCATAGAAATTTCAGTTAAGTTCGATATTTAAACGACATAAGAAACTTCTAATAACTTTGATGAATACAGTTAGTTTCCTTTGCGAGTACAGTTTTTTTTTGGTACCATTTTGCATCCAATATACCAGTCATGATAATAAGGACATTAAAAACATTTAGCTGTTTATGCCACTAATTGGCGCTGTCGCGTATTCATATTTTTTGCAATTTGATATCTCAAAGGTCAACATGTTACGAGGTGGAACGAATGGTCTTGGGTTGCTGAGATATTGGTTGTACGATAACGATTGAATGGTAACCAATTTTTACTGTTGATGATTTTAAACTAATCATTTGGCTAAGTAGATTTATATATGGTACATCGAAACAGTTAAATTTGTATCTAAAGCTATATTCGGATCAATGCTTTACCACAACCGATGAAAAGACCATCTTTAGCAAAATTGACAGTTCGTAAAAATATATTTGATCAAGCGTTGTTTCCAATCCATTCGAGATTATCTTTCTCATTTAGAGGGAGAAAACTTTAGGTAATCAAGAAAACATTGCTCAAAGATAGGTAACATTTTAATATGCCAAAAAAGGGGGTCCATGTTGATAAAGTACCATTAAACCAAAAGACCCGTGGGCCACATTGCTCACTAGAATTTTTCTAAATGAGTTATAGTGTCTCTTTCTATATATTGCATAGAAATTGTTAAACTTAGGATAGGGCAGGATTGGGGAAGTGGTTTTAAAAATTGAACAAACAATATATATGTAAATCCAAATAGAATGCTTGAGTACTTAAAAAATGTATAATTGTAAATCTTGGAAAAAATATTTTAAAGATATTTCCCTGTATACAGCTAAGCTATGCTAAACTTTACACTCTTTGGGGAGCCATTCAATTGTCATTTTTATGGTTTCAACGCATTTGAATCAATTATACATTATTTTATTTGCGTGGTAATATTATGAATGTTAAAGTTGGCCCCTTTATATTTGTATTTAACAAATTGCATTCCCCCAAGGTCCCACATTTGGTCAAAAGAATAGGGTTTATTGTTACACTAAGCTTTCAATATTGAAACCGTCCTAACATGTTATGGTTAAGTCATTTTGCTTCAAACAATGGTTGAATAAGAATTGCAAAAAATCAAATAGGTTTGAACCCCCTATGTTTTCCCTTTTGGAAAACATTATCGTAGTAAATTATAGTTTTTGAAGGTGGTGAATTTTGAAAAAAAAATCAATTAAAAAGACTTTAAATAAGAAATCAAAGAAAGAAAGGGATTTTGTAAAAGATTATTCAAGCGAACAATGCTTAAGTAATAATGTGTGACAAATTGCAAAACCATAAGCTTTGAAATAAATGTAGTTAAAAATGCTACGAATGAATTCTCTCTCTCTCTCTCTCTCTCTCTCTCTCTCTCTCTCTCAATCTAGCAAAAACAACTGATGTACATGTATTACGTCAATTGTTACAAAAAGGAATACTGTATTAGTATATGTAAATTACCTTAAAAGACAGTCGTTTTCAAATTGTCCCTTCGCAGCCTTACAAATTCGATAAATTCTCTCTAACGTGTTATTGTTATAACCTACTCAGACAGGCTATGTGCAAAAGAAAATAAGACATTACAAATTCCGCGCAAAGTTTTTAGAGGTTTTTCGCCTGCAATGAAAAGGCAAGAAATTATCGTTTCACACTGAAGATCAATCGCATGTTAACAAAAATGGAGAAAGCTTTCTTTCATTCAAACTTATTACTTTTTAAGGGAAAAATACAAAGTCATTGCAAATTGGTGATCTACCGATGCGTGTGTGTTTTTCCATATTTCAACTTCCAGTACACAGGTAGAGAAGAGAGGCTTTCTTCTTCCTAAAGCGCAGTCGATCGTTAGCTAATTGTTTTATTCCTTGCTATAATGTCTTTGTATTACTGCTCATGCAATAAAACCACTCTTCAAAGTTGCTATTTATGTTCGGAATAATAGTACAAACGAACTCTTCAGTCGTCACTCTAGTGCGGTAAACTTGCATCTGAAAGTTTCAAAGACGCAATGCAAAAAGATCAATTCACATTTCCTGTTATACTCTGTAAGGTTGAACACGATCTTGGATCAACAAAAGGCACTTTAGTTATTTATAATTATGACCTCTGATCTGACCTTGACATTTTCCAACTGCAGCAATACATTTTGTCGTCTGTTTATTTAATTATTTCTTCCTGTCACATATTTATCGCAGGTGACAAAACATACCGAGACGAACCCCTCTTCTACATGTACCTCCTCGAGAGAGAGAGAGAGAGAGAGAGAGAGTACGGTCGAATTCTCTTCCAAATAAATTAAATTGCTAATAATTTTGTTTTGACGAAATATCTGTTCTACCCAGTCTTAATTTGAGGATAAATTGTGACATATCATGCGCAAAACGTTTTCCCGGATACGTGTTCGAGTGTTTTCCACCTTAACAAGTCAAGATTGTTTGATGAGAACAATCCTTTCTATGGAAATGTGGCGCTGTTTAAAAACTCCAAAAGCACGAGTCGGAAAACAGTCATTATCGAACGCCCGCTGTCTTTAAGTCTTCGGCTAACTACTGTGCAGTGTCTTAAGGCCCACTTGAATTTTTTGATTATCGAATTGTTTTTTAAAATGGACCTAATAAATGTGGTTATTTTTTCTTGAATAAACATATTTGATAAATATAAAAATACAAACCTTAAAGCTTTTAGGGATTTTTTTAGCAAATGCAAAAAACTCCACAAAACAACACTTGATGTATCACCCAAAAAGAAAATCGCTTTGAGGCAAAAAGGGGACATAGAAATATATCAGGGTATAATCATTAAAACTTCATACTCACCAAGCGGAAAGTAAAATCCAACTCTTAAACTACCAGACGGTAATAATTCCTTAATCTCGATTCCGGTCTCGAAAGTGGAGCAAGCGATCTTTTTAAGCAAAATGGATTCATTTTGATGTTTATCAGATAGTTTTATACAATATTATAAAACACGAACTGTTTGGCGCTTTCTCTTGTTTACTGACGTAAGCTCCAAAGATGAGCGGCCTGGAAATTTCTGTCGTCCTCCATCATTTCTTCTTTCTCTCTTTTTAACGGTTGGCCACTTTCCAACAAAAATTTGAATATTGTGTGTAATAACGACACCTCTCCCTCTCTCCTCTCTCTGTGAAAAGATCACGGGTCCCTAATAGCTCACAACCTTTCTTTTTTCTTGGTAGTTGACAATGTTTGAGGAACTCAAGAGGTTTGTAATTGATGGTGATTTTGATTTCGTCTGTTAATGTTGTTATATTTTTATTCAAAGGAAAATTGGATGCTGTTAAAATGTCACAGGATGGGTTTTCCGTTTTATTTTTACCACCTTTTGACGATGTAGCTGAAATAATTGTCCATGATTCTGTGTTTGTATGCACATGTTGAAAGACTTAATTTGGCTTTTTGGCTTTTAAAATACTGCTTTTTCATTCAAAAAACCAATGGTTTTGTAAGTGAAAGGGTGGGTAACGTGAAAGGGGGGGGGGGTATATTAAAAGAAACATTTTATAGGTTTTCTTTTGATTCAATAGTTGTATTGAGAGTTTTTTATTTGAATTTTCTATGTCTTACTCTTTATGTCTTGATGCTCTTGACATGTTTCAAGTTACAAATGTTTAACATACCAATTTCATTTTTTCTGCTAAAAATTTGTTTACATCGTGTAAATAAGCACAATAAAAACAAACCTGAAATAAATCCCTTTGGCGTGGTTTTCGTCAATATGATTAAGTCGTGCATTTATGATCAGAAAGAAATTAGTTGTTGTTCTAACACTAATTGCACCTCACATAAGACGCAATATTCAAACTCTCTCTTTCTCTCTCTCGTCATTATTTTCCTCCAGCAACTTTTCTTAATTATTCTTCGGACTTTTTGTGAAAACGCTAAACACTAATTACATGCTGCATGTATTGGAATTTTGAGCATGCTTCAGATTTATTCCCCTTGATTCATGATTATCCCCCTTGAATTGCTCCTTCTTTCCTTAATCACCCTTCACTTGCTGTTTAGATAACAGACTTTTATGATCTCTGTGTTTTATTTCCAGACTCTGCGTCTATCCAGTGGGATAAATCTTTTTCTTCCCACTCTTTCGTCGTATTCGTCAACAGTCTCAGGGTTTATCGGGGGGGGGGGGGGGGGGGGGGGGATTTTTATTTCTTTCGGTCAATTTTAGCCGAGATGGCTGCATGGGTCCGACTTTGAAATGCTCTGAATAGGGTCATTTTCTTGTCTTTTTCTATTCATATGAAGGAGATAGTGACCTCTAAGACTGTTGGCACTCGTCTTTATTGCAGCAATAGTCTAAAAAGAAATATCCGCAAAAGCTCATTCCCTTGGTCCCTCTGTCTCATTATGAGGTAAGCACTCCAAGACAGGGCTTTTGTTAATGGCAGCAATGACAATAAAAGCGCGTTTGCATTAAGTGCTCGTGCTTTTTATGCCCTTTGACAGTGATTAAAACTTCATATAATCTGCCCTAGCACTCGAAACTTGTCGTAACCACAGATTAATTTTCGTCTCAATATCTGATATGAGTGATATCCTTTACGTACGTAAGATGGTGAATATTATCCATTTACGATGTCTTCTCTGTATGTTGGTGGTTTTATCAATAACAAAAACCGTGGCAATGTTGACATAGATACAAGATACGATCATCTAAAGATTATTATAGATCTCTCGTAGTGACAAAAGTGATTAAGATCATTGTAAGATGATCTAAGATTTCTCGTAGTGACGAACGTGATGTCTATTATCTGTGGCCCTGTCCTTTACAAGGAATTTGAATTTTGATATTCAAAATTTGTGAATGACAGTTAGAAATGAATATGTAAAACATACATTAGCACTGTTACCTGCCCTTTACAACAATTTAGATTCCTGATGATCAAAATTTCATGACAATTTATTTTTGCACTAAGAGTTGAACTTTTTAACTTTACCAGTTTTATTTGGTTTTTTAGAGTTAATTGTAAACATAATGTTACACAATATTGACGAAATGTGATGCAAAAGAAATAAAATTGTGTCAAATTAAGTATGATAGAGGGATTGATCGTGACTATATTTGTAAACAAAGCACTTCTGGTAAAATTAAACAGATATATTTGATCATATGATTTAAAAAAATGGCGCCGCTTACAAAGTAATCTTTCAAGTTGGTGTGTTCCAGGGCAATAATTTTAATCTTACAACAGCATATGTTATGACACTTAAAAAAAAGATTCCTGAAAATAGTTGTAATAGATTAACGCCACTCAACAAATTTTGATCAGCCATGGTTTTATATGCCTTACTTAGTATAAAAACTAATTCTTTATGTTTTAGAGACAATCGGTTACCTAAGTACATTAATTTTGTTTGCGGATAACCAGAAATATCAGTCGAAAGTACAGATTATTTTCATCCTCATGTTTAATTTTTGTTCACACTGTCCAATGAGCGATATAAAAAAATATGACGAAACTGCCTACAGCTTTTAAAATTGACTGTGTTCAAATAACTACATGTATATGGTGGCATAGATCTGCCACCACTTGTCAGATAATTATCTCGACTTGTCAGATAATTATGTCGACTTGTCAGATGATTATGTCGACTTGTCAGATATTTATGTCAACTTGTCTGATCTTTATGTTGACATGTCAGAAAATGACCATATTGACTAGAAACTCAATATGTTGTTGATAAAGCGTGTTAGTGCCACTAACTGCCATTTACTTGGCATCATAATATCATATAAGTCGACATAAATATCTGACAAGTTTACATAATCATCTGAAAGTTCGAAATAAAGATCAGACAAGTTAACATAATTATTTGACAAGTCGACATTACGATCTGACAAGGTAACGTAATTATCTGACAGAAAAAATAATATGGCCACTAGTTTAAAGAAAATTATCATTCATATTATAAGACTTGTCAGATAATGATGTTGACTTGTCAGATGTTATGTCGTCTTGTCAAGTAATTGTGTCGACTTGTCAGATAATTATGTCGACTTAAAAGATGATTATGTCGACTTGTCAGATCCTTATGTCGACTTGTCAGAAAATATTATTTCAACTGGATGGCACAAATATGGCGTGAAAAGGTTATAGTGTTAAATTATTAAACACGCGAATAAGTGACAAGTCGACATAAAGAACTGACAAGTCAACATAATTATCTGACAAGTCGACATAAGTATCTGACAAGTGGTGGCATGTATTATCGCTAGAAGATTAATCAAGCTGGTGAAGAAGTCTTTTGGGGTTTCTTAGCCACAAACGTGCTGTTTCTCCAGTAACTGACGTTTGATTTTGTTTTGTATCAAAACTTGGAAGAGATTCTTGTTTCTATTACTTAGACATGTTCCTTAGCGCTATAAAATCGGGATTTATAACACTAAAATTACACCTCGTATATTTTTAAGCATGTAGTCGTAATTAAATGCACTCAGACATGCCTATATGATTTTTTTACGAAAAAAAAAATTCTTGTTGTGTAGGCTCGCGGAAGTCAAAGAAACAAAAAAAACTCCAGTTTATTTTTTCAACACAGGGGAATGCTATCCCCCGATGAACAATATATGCTTGATTTGTTTCCAAAATATTCGGTATCCCCAACATCTGCCACAGCTCCCCGGCCGCTTGGTTTGTTATTGTTGAGATAACGAAAGGTTTCGTCTTTTTTGTAGGCAGGGAAGAATTCGCTGGAAAATTGGTTTATATTTATCTTTCTATCAAATTATGCAAATTCTCATTGGGGTATTCACTTCATGCGGCGAACTGCATTTAGGAAAACTGTACAAAAACATTACCCGACTTCAAACAAATCATCGTTTCACTTGAGGATAATTGTAATACTTTACATGTATCCAATATCTATAAAGTGAATTATTAAGATTTTAACTATTTGTAATTTTCAAGTTGACTGGAGCATCATCATTTGTGTGCTAGATATCATACATGTGTATTTCTAGATTATGGTAAACCATGTAGTTTTTGTGTCAGTGAGGTTTTAAATTATTTCAGTATAACGATATAGACTCAATGAGTCCCTTTTAAGTTTGATATAAGCACTAATTAATTAATTTAAATGAAGATGTGGTCACCGTGGTTTAAATAAATGTGGTGCACTATAAAAGTGTTCTTCTTTTTAACCACATAACCATGAATATCTCTTTTCTTTTTTTACATAAACTTCCTTATATGTTTAGTTTTGCATATTATTATAAAATTCAGTTAAGTTCAATCATGACCAAAAGTGTCAGAAAGTGCCCCTAATGAGTTTACAACCGGGGGAAGGGGGTTCAATCTCGTAAAAAATTCTGAGGAAAGAGGGGACAAAACTGTTACATTTCATACAAGCATGCTATAATGAATAATTTTAAGAGTTCTGCAAGGAGGTTGTAATTATTAAAATCGATATGGAAGCAACCTCATTTGAAGGATTTTTTTATTATTTTTTTATACTGTAATTGTCTGGGGATATAAAGGGGCAATGATTGGAAAGGGCTCCAATTTACAAATGTAAAACAATATAAAGAGAAAAATTTCTGAAGAATATAGTGGATAAAATTTGAAGATGCTCATTCGGTTTAGTCGTGAAATACAATTTTGAATTTAATTTTTTCCCATTAAATCTATTCAAATATGGTATATAATAATAGAAGTGTGACGAATTTACGGACTTGAATTATTTTTTTTCAAAACGTTCAATTGTTGGTATACAAAATGATATTTTTATTGTATAGTGGGTCTTCTCTCCACGTTTTTTTTTAATTAATATTGAAATCAGTTTTTTTTCCATTATAGACCTAATTCAGATTGTGAGAAAAATATGGAGCACCCCCCCCCCCCCCCTCCCCCCCCCCCCCCCCCCCACTTTATAAAAGAGAGGCCTTGAAGTTCTAAAAAATGACACTATTTGGAGGTTTTCATATAAGTCAACATATTCCGAGTATTGAACACATTTGAGGGGTACAAATCGATGACATGTTAGTGTTTTGAATAATTTTGTCCAAAAAATATTATATGTTCTTTGTATTTAAGTAAATAAAGTGAGGTCGGGGGGGGGGGGGGGGGGGGGGGTCTGATATGCAGTTAAAATATACACAATACGCAATGCGAGACAATCCAATTCCACAAAAGTCACCCAGGCCAGTTGTACTGATAAGAAAAACTTGAACTCAACTTATTGAATACAGACACTTGATTCTGGTGTATACAGATTTAAACAGATCTATACGTTGGGATGGGTTGGGGGTGGGGGGGGGGGGTGCATGCTTCATGTGTTTGGAAGCCATGCAAGGAGTGACACGTATGTACATTTTAAAATTCACATGATCAAGTTAAAACATCATGGACTCTTATAGATTCTTTTTCTGGTCAATAACAACTTAATACACAAACAAGCATGACATTTCAATTTTATCAGGATTCATTATAACGGACTAGATTTTATACTTTTGTTGGAAATCTGCTCGAGTATATTTACGGATTTTAGGAAGACATCGGAACGCTACAGTTTTTTTTATAATGTGTATGGCATTCAGCACGGCTGTTGATCCAGTAATTTTCCTCATAAATAGGGAGATATCCCCAGATAAAAACTCATTTAGTTTGATTTCAAATTCTCTCTCTTTTCTCCTCCGCAATTATAACACCCCCCCCCCCTTCCCCATCTTATATTTTTGGTCGGGTTTGGTATTCTTACCGTATAAACCGGAAGCACATGTAAACAAAGAAAGTTGTTTACAAATTGAAAAAATTGAACAAGAACGCTCAGAATGGGTAAACTCTTATTATTTCTATTTGATATAACCTAAAGATTTTATTAATATGTATTTTTATTCAATTTCAAACTCACAACAATGTCTGAACAGTATAAAGATAATACATTTTGTTTTCATCCGAAAAAGAAAATATGTACTTGTAGAAGTTTATGTCTTCAAGTCTGTAAAAAAGTCTTCAAGCCAGTAAAAAATGTCTTTAATACTTCACACTCTTGCTTTTTTAATCTGTCGTTATATGTACAGTACAACTGACTTACACTTGCTTTGCTATAGTAATTGTCAGTTGGCTGTTTAGATATTGCTTTAGGACTTTTTGTACAGTATTCAATCCTAAGTTTTAATTTTTCATATAGTTTGATTTCAGTAAATACATTGATGATTGAACTACATTTTAAAAAAAAGGTTTTTAAATATTTCATGATACAAATTGATTTGTTGGTAATATTTACATTACACAATACATCTGTATCTACTTCAGCCCAGGAAGCAGTTGACCAGAAGAAAGATATGGATGAGGAGGATGAAGAAGATCACGATGAAAGCATGGAAGATGATGAGGATTTGTCAGAGGAGGATATGGAGGAAGACAAACAAGGGTCGCTAGCCAAGGCAGCCATCACTGGCCGCAGTGTCACATTACAGATGCTAATATCAGAGAAAATCATCGAACCTGGCCCAGCATTGCTCTCTCTCAAGTACCTGGTAAAGGACTATTGTGTGCATGTAACAGTTACAATCTATTCTGTGACAGGAACCCTTTATTGATATGATACAGTGTACCATCATGAGTTTGATATGACGTTTTTGAAAATGCCTACAAGTATAAGTTTAGCTGCATAAAATTATATTGTCTGTAATTTGTGTTAAACTATGATTCCAGGAGTTTTTTGAAATATGACTCTACCAAATGAATCAACTTTTGTGTTTTTACTTGTTTTGTTTATTTTCAGGGACGAAGGTTCATTGCTGACTTACTGCCTGATGGCAAAATTCAGATGCCTGGAACAAAAGAGACTTTTACTTCTCCCAGTGCCTGGGCCATTCACTGCAAGAAACAAGTCAACCCTCACAAAAAGTCAGGCTGTGGGTGGGCTTCTGTAAGCAGCTGGCATTTTTTTGGATTAAATTTCAAAACCAAGACATTAAACTATAAATAATGAATTCTATACTTTACTTGCATACGTGTATACTATTACAATGAATTAATATATGTGTGAAATCGCGAAAAGCACATCACGCAAATTTTAAAATCTCGATTTTATTTTTGGGACATATGTAAACTTCACGAAACTATGATAAAATTCGGTTTTCGCAATTTCATGTTCCTGCGATTTGATTGAAAACAGTTGAATCATGGAATTGTATACTCACGGAAAATAAGCAATCTACAGTAACTGAAAGGTGCGGTTTCAAAATCCCTATGTGGGCATATGGTCTTTAGTGTTTTGTGTTTCAGCCTTAAACATTAAACAAGGCTCTTTATTCACATTCTCTCAGTCCACCCAACTGAACATAGATACTGTTTTAGAAAAAATATCTTCCCATTCAGAGTGAAGTTATTGATTCTCATTAGCTAAGAACCAAGCACTTAAACCAGTGTAAGCTCCTAAGTAGAGTATTTAACATAAAAGCTACACACCAGTATATTTATGTCATACTTATTGGGTAGGTGATGTACAAAGAACGAAAGCTTGACATCTGGAAGGCAGCGTGGTTTCGTAAACACAGATCATCCAGTCCCGCACGTAATAATCCAGAGACTTCAAATTCCCAGGTAAAGAAATAAACATTGTAATGCGTATTGGAAATACACATCTTATAATTGTTGAAAAAATGTTCTATATATTTTCAAACTTGTTATCAGTTTCATGATGCCTCAAGGCAGATTTAAGTGTTAAAAAATGGAAAATTTGAGTTCCGCTCTGTCAATATGCTAGTTTAATAAAATTTACAAATGTATGCTTTATTATAAAATGTTTATCTTTAATTGTTCACATGTTCACATAAGGAACATTGTATAAATTGAAGTTAAATTTATTGTGTAAAAGTGGTCCTTTATAGAAATCTCCTACTTTTACCAGTCTCCCAGGTCTCCATGGAGTGTACGGGAGGACGCAAATGATTCCCGCCCAGAAACAAACGGAAAACTGTCCATGACACGCTTGGCTGAGGAGAGACTGACGGAGGATTCTCAATCCTCTGGGATGCCCCGCCCCGCTCACACCAGTACACCCAATCAGAATGGAAAAACGGAGGCGAAACGGTAACATATTTCACACTTGTAACCTAACTTTGAAATGTTTCTTTGAAATGTCATGTATTTAGTGTCTTTTTTTCTATCAAAGTCAATAATTATTGCTCTGTCAATATTGACTCTAGCGTACAAGAACCTTAAACTGTGGTTGTGTAACAGTAAATATACAGATATACATGTAGTAACTTTCACTTTAACCAAAGTTGTTTCCCTTTGTGGAGTTACTACCTTAACTTTCTGTGGCTATGACTGAAAAATTGCTTTTATGATATGATTTTGTGTACATTCAAGGCTTCATGGTGAAACTGTTGGATTTCAAGAGGAGGGTAAGTCAGATTTTATTAGTCCAATTTCTTTATAATATATATACAGTTGAACTTTGATATCTCGAACACTGATATCTCAAATACAATGAATATAACAAAGTGATTTGGAAGTCCTAACCACTTATTTAAAGTATTTTTCCCTCATATCTTGAATACCCAGGTATCTCAAAGTTTTTAAACAGTCCCTTCTAGTTCGAGATTAGGAAGTTTGACTGTAGTTAATCTATTTAAGACATTCTTTTCTCAACAAATACAGTAATTGTTTGTTATCCAAGAATTCAGTCAGTATGTCAGAAAATGTATAGAAGCCCGATAGTGTTTTCTGTTATATGCTAGTAATTCCTTATTTTCTGATTGTTAGTACATGTACTTAATAGGTTTAACCCATTCAGTATTTTAACACAAATCTATACTTTTTCTATATGTTCCATCATAGTTCAGCGGAACAGATACGCTCTTAAAGTATGTAAAACACGGAACAGTGTTTGGATTTTTTAACAGAAAGATTACAAAACTTTCAAATTTGATAGTGATGGAAAAGCAGACGACTAAATGTTATTGCATATTCATGTACCGACAATTTGATACAAGTACCTGTTCAAAAAGTGACCTTTATGCCCCAAAAAGATACAGATCGAATTTCATACTGACAAAATATTGTGGAAGGAATATTGAATGATATGCATTTCTGTTGACTTTCCAGCCCTGAATTTATCATTAAAGACACCCAAATCTCCTCCAAGAAGAGATTCTCGGAACAACTCTGAGTCTGAATCATTTACCGAGAAAAATAATAACCACAGCGAGAGACAGTGTATCAAACACGCCTCTCTAAAGTCTCGCAGTCAGAACATGTGAGTAGCAATAGAGCGACTTCTTGTTACTTATATGGAAGATCTTTCATAGGAAAAGGTGCTTTAATAGGAATTTGAATTGAGAAAAGAAAAATGTGCAGTCTGTATTTTGATTTGGTTTTATAATCCAAACTGTCTATCTTGACCTGGGACAGTGAAAAAACTTTAAGAAATCCGAAGATTCAAGATAAAAAGGTTAAAAAAAACCCAGTGCATAGGGATTTTCATCAGATCTACCTAAAAATTTTAAGATATGGTTAGTTTAGCTATAAACTATTATTTACCATAGTAAAGAAAAAAAACATAAAAATGTAAGAAAATGCCAAATTTAAAATGTAAAACTTTGGGTACCGGTATTTTCTTATATTTTATATAGAGATCTCCTTCTAAAGAAGATCAATACAGTCTTAAAATGGCCACGACCATCAAGCCCTCTTAACTCACTTTTTAAATGTCCATGGTATCTTAATTGTTATTGTTCGTGGTTCTGAAGTTCATTTGTACATGTACTTGCAAGTTTTGTGTTTCTGTATATTATTGACTGAGTCACGGTAATGTACATATGAAGGATGACATTCCTTTATTAACCATATCATCCAATATTTGATGAAATGTCTCAAAGATTTAAATGTTTTAATCCATTGACAGTGATCCTCAGACCCTTGTTGAATGTGAATCTTTCAAGGAGATGGAGAAAGTTCAGCCTTTCACAGTATCTATTGCCAGCAATGCTCTGCTACTGATGGTAAGCGCTAAACAGACTTAATTACAAGACAAGGGCTTGCCCTGCTAACATGGCAGGCTTTGTCTCCAGAGTAGACTCTCAAAATATTATTTTTATGAAAATAAGTATCGAAACAGTTTGAAAATGATGTGCTCATTCTATCTTTTAATGATTTTTGAGGCATCTCTGCTTAATGCTAGACCTTAAATTCTGTAGGATTTCCATTGCCACCTGACTACAAGTGAAGTGGTGGGGTACCTCGGGGGGAGGTGGAACCAGAAGACACAGCGTAAGGATGATTGGGAATAGGGCTTTAGGGCCCTTGGCTTAAAATAAAGTTTTGGAAAAAGTAGAAAAATACATAATAATAAAAAAAAAATGTGTGACATCCTGAAAATTTTTGCATAATGGAAAATGGTTTGCTGTTTGATTATTTTGCTTCAGAATCATTGTAATTGTGACTGTTTTTGTTGCTTTTTTGTAGATTTAACCATTGTTAGTGCCTTTCCATGCAGATGTAGACTTGCCGATAGCAAGAAGGCACCCATGATTGAAGAAGAGGTCAGATTTGTTCATTATTCAGGCTTCACTCAAAAATGTTTCTGGACCTTCATACATGTAATACAGAATTACTGAATTTACATTTAAAAAAATTGCTTGTTGTTAATAAGTGTTTATATTTGAACTGCACAGATCCGTCAAGCCATAAGTGCCTCAGGCCTGATTCTTGTGGGGTGGTACCACAGTCATCCCTTTTCTCAGGCCAGCCCCTCAGTCAAGGACATAGACTGTCAAATGTCCTACCAGCTGTGTATGAAGGGCTCCGGCTCCAACTACTTCCCCTGTGTAGGAGTCATCATTGGTGAGCAGTGTTTACAAAACATATACCAGATATTTATTCTTAGATTAATCATTGTATAGGGATAATTGTTAAAGAATCTTAGTGTTAGCTGTGGAACTGAAGCTCTCCCAGAAAATCAGACTGAGTTCATAGTAACTTGATTTATACAACATGTACTGTACAATTTGTCAGTCAGGATGAGGGTGGGTCTTAATATGAAGTCTATTGTGCAACAAGAACTTTTGGATCATTCATACTGATGAGTCCGGTTTAAAGAATATTAGAAAAGAAACACGAAAGTGCTTTCTACAGTGGACATGTGTTTCAGTGAATAAGATTGTGTCAATAATCTTTGGCACACAAGAAGCAATAATATCGGTAACTATCATGTTATTTTTGCATACTCGATTTGTATTGTTAAAAGTTTGATAGGATATGTTATATTATTATAAAATTTGTACACTTATAGCTCCTTACAACAGAGAGAGGACAAAAAAAGAATCAGCTTGCAGAATGTACATGGTCATGCCGCCTTTAGATGTAAGTCTTTAAACACATTGTGGATTAAAGAAAATTCTTGATATCAATCAACCCCTTAGACCTTTAACATTTGTACAAGAAATGTACATGAATTAAAATTCTCTCATTGCTTGATTATTTTTACATTTACAAAATGATTCCAAAACATTGTAGTTCATGATAAAATATGTACTTTATTTTCTTTTCTTTTGGAACAGCAATGGTCAGTGCTTTATTTTTTTTTAATTGCGAAATTAATAATATATATAACAAACAACTTTTGGTTTCTTCCTCAGGATCAGCCCTCTGACTATGGCATTCCGATGATCGTGAAGTACTCCTTACAGAAAAATCTCTCCGTGACAGAGGAGCTACTCAGTGAAATGGTCAGGACCCTAGTAATACTAAAGCAAATTTTGTCTATACTCATTTCACTATATAAAAAAGGACAATGTTTGAAATTGATGATTTTATGATAATCTGTTTACATGCTTTACAGAAAGCTGTGACTGATTTTTATCGCGGTGGACCAGATTGGATAAAGTTTCGACAGTCTTGGCAGCCCACGCTTACTTACCTAGACAAATTAAAGGTAAAAACAGGATGCATGTTTTATTAAAGGGGCATGGTCACGATTTTGGTTAAAAATTATTTTTCCTGTTTTAATGTTTCTTATGCCTCAGTAAGGCAATTTTAATAAGCAACCAAAATATGAATGTCATTCATCAAGTTATAAGCAAGTTACAGAGCTTAAAATTATTTGCTATGTTAACAAACCTTTTGTTTACATTTTGAATGTTGAAGTGAAATTTTAGACCTAAAATGAAATGAATCATTAGAAACCGTTTATGTACGCTTAAAATGAACAAGATGATAGACAAATTATATTGAAAATGATTTTTTACTTTATTCCTTATATATTTTCCAGGGTTCCCTGGTCTCTAAACTCCCTGAAGATCAGATGGAGAATGGAACATTTTTGGAATTTGTTCAGCATTTAATTCTAACAAAGTAAACTGAAAATGGCCGGACATAAGCTTATGAACCAAATCCGAGCTTTATTTGCAACAAGGTTAGAAGGATGTAAATTATTTACTATGCAAAGCACTGTGGAAAATTGCTATTTATTGAAAAAAGATTGCTTGAAAATGAGTTAGGGTTCAGGACTGCATTCTGCAAATCTTGATTATGGTGATATTATAATTGAAGGATAGTTTCCAATCAAAATTTAAACTTTTGTGTTGTATGTAAATGTTTTTTATTAATTTTGACATGCATTGTGAATAGATCTGTCTTCCTTTACACAATCAACCAATAATATTGTGATAGTCTCAGGTCATACAAAAGATTTTGATTTTCCGTTAAAATGGGCAATTAAGCATGTACTTACACTGATAGTTCAAAGTTTGCTGTTTCTCAATATCATTGTCTTTCTCTTCCTGTGTTTAAATGTTTTAGTCTTCATATTGCATGGAATATATGAAAAGTGTTCAATAACAAAATTTATACCTGATTTATAATGATGATAGATGTATAGGACACCAAAGTATAAAGCAATTATACATGAGATATATAATTATATGTATGATATACCCAGGTATGACTTTGGCATACAGGAAATATCTGTACGATTTCGTGCAGTCAGAAATATTTATTGAATTATGTAATGTTTGTTAACAGCCATTTCACGGCAAGAAGATATAGGATAGTACCGTTATAAAATATATCACAATTTAGAGTGCATCAGTTTTATTAATAAGCTACTTGAAGTAAGGAATATGTACTTAAATATGTGTTATCCCATATATATACATGCATAATCATTATTGTATGTCTAAGTTTGAATCAAAAAATGTCTTAAAACCAGATTTTGATATTCTTGAAATTAATGTTTGTTGAGTGTACATGTATTAGTAGAAATGAAATGTGCACTTTATGTGTAGATTTCCTTTAGATCTGTTTTATAGTTTTCCTTTTATATATACCAATAGACTTAGTAGTGAGTTTTCATTTTTGAACTTTACTTTGTATAAAACTGACTATTGAATGAACTTATGAACTCACCATTGAACCTATTGGGAAATGCTAATGGCTGAGTGGATAAAATCAATCTACTGATGAAAACATAGTGTATTTATAGACAGAGTTTGTATTTATAGACAGAGTTTCTATTCTGTATAATAGTTGTATTACGATGATGTATATGTGTATATGTATTCATTGTTATTAGCAGTTCTTGACTTACATGTACATGTACTTACCAGTGGTAAAGTATTGAATCCTGATTTCTGTTACACCTATACACTTTTACTACTACATATATGTATGACTGTAAACTATCAAGGCAACACTTAATTCTATTGTTAACAAAGGCAGCAGACATTTACCTGGTATTCAGGTTTTTGGAAATAGTTTTAGAGGTGATATACATAAACCAATGTGTGATTTCATTACTGATTTCATCACTGAAATGTTAATTATGTTTCATTTTTCATTTTTGTATTGACATGTACTATAAAACAAGGATTTAGCACAGTTCTGGGGATGTATGGGTTCACTCTACTATAGAAGTAATTTTTATATATGTTGAACAAATTTGTGAAAATGTATAAGCAAATTCTCAATACAGATGTTTTACTTTTTTTGAAAACCAAAATAGGTAATTGATTGCATTTAATTTAAAACCAAATGTTATATCATTGTAAATTATAAGTATAATTTTTTATGCATTTATAGGATAATTCTTGTCAACACTATATTTCCTTTATATTAAGCCTAAAAATTCATTAAAAAATTTGTAACAGATTATTTATTGAAAAAAAGTTCAGAACAGAGCTGAAAGCCAGCTCATTTCAAGTGAATTTTAGGTGTAAGATAGCTGTATAAAAAGCATGCTTATTGTTTTTTAGTTCTAAAATACGATTTAAAATAATAGAAACATTTCTTTTGAAAATTTGCTAAAAACCCTTTAACCCCAGCAAGAACCTTTTAACCCCAGCAAGACACAAAATTAATTTGTTATATATTAGTTTATTTTTGAATCAGGAGTTCATCATTATGTAAACTTTTTCATAGAATTGTTCAAAGTTTTGCTGGGGACCCCAAAACATTGCTTTATCAGTGATTTTGCTTTAATGCGGATGTACTAATTGTGTTTTACTGTTTTTATATTTATCTACATTTCTTTATTTTGTTTGGACAGTCTACAGTTAACATGAGAACACCAGTTTCCTTATTAATATCACTAAACCCCTTGAATTTATATGAAGAGATTTTTATCAAGGATGGTATTCATGAACTTGTGTAAAGTTAATTATCAATGGTTTTAAGTGCAGTAGATAGCTGATTTAGGCATTAGGAAGTACAACAGACCAATCCAACATCATTTCTCTGTTATCATCAAGTGTCATTAACCTGCTATTGATTAATACTTGATCCAGGGGTTCAATTTACTCACAGTTTTCTATTTCATCCTGTTTTTCATGTACAATTTACTTAAAACATAGAAGATTGTATTTAGGATTTAAGCAGCTGTATTTGATAAACTATCATAATGATTTCATAGTTCCTTATTTCATAGATCTACATGTACAATGTATTATTATCAAAGTTGTGCCTTTCTTGCATTGATCAGGTAAACAAGATTGTGATTGGATTGGATATACTGTTGAAATTAATGTAATTGTTATAAATGAAATTCATGTAATTTTATTGCAAATTTGTCTGAAGTTTTACACATGTATTTGTATATATTGTACACACTGCTGACTGAATACTTTAATCTATGCAATAAATCACTGGTATGCATATGTCCCCAAGTTTCTAGTATAATATTTTGATAATTGAAACTTTACATGGTAGTTTTCACAGCTACTGTCAGCTTTTGACTAATTGTACTCTGTTTTTGGAAAATCCTTATTATTTCTTACAAACTTACAAAGTATTGTTGGTACTTGTTAGTAGTGTTCATACTTGCTTACTGTCTTAAGCCGACTTAAGTTAGGTTTAAAGTTGCACCGTTTAGTAAAACTCGCTTGAGCGATCGGCAAGTTTAACGAAACGGTGCAACTTTGTACTCAACTACAGAGGTTACATACATGTACATGTTTTGATTTTTATGTATATATGTATATTAAAATCAGGTGATGACGTAATATATCAATTCATGTGGTCACACCAGCGAACATATATACGCCGACGTTTGAAATAAGGCAGACACGCTAGCTTTGAAAATGTTATTGCTTTCAGCTCATTACGAGAAGGCAGCAGAGCTGAGGTATTAGTTGTCGTACGACTAGTTTGAACCAAATTTTGGTGTGTGCCAAAAATTTCAACCTTTGAATACACAATAGAATATTTTAAAATAGTCGAAAGTTGAGTGATTGCTACGTGTACACGTACGTGTAATGCAAGTTCATGCAAAATCAGGATTGTTTTTGTATTGACTTACGCATGCAATTTGTGGGAAAATTGTTAAGCGTAAATATAATTAGGGCTGCTCTGCAGGTGCCTTATAGTTATCAGTTTTCCCATCAATCATTTTGTCCATCTGAGATCACTTGTCCAGTGTGATACATGTATGTTCTTTCCCCTTGGCTCAATCTAGCTCATACTCATTTGGGTAAAGGGTATGCCGTGTCTTTAATCCATGTTTCTAGGTCTTAGGTTAAGATCAAAACAGAATTATCTGAAAAATCTTTTTCCGGATCATATATTCTCTCCCCTTGGTCATGTTTCATACTTCGCCCAAAGAGTGCCTTTTGTCAAAGTGTTTGCAGTGGCCTTGAATAACGTTTTAGGTCAAATGTCAAAGTCATGTCAAACCACCCCAACATTTTTGTAGAGCATGTTAATCTTCCCTTAGCATTATCTGGTTCATACTTCATATAAACAGCTTTTTCGTTAAGGGTATGCAGCGACCTTTAACCAAGTTTAAAGGTAAAATGTGAAGGTCATAGCAGATCTCTTTAAAATTCAGTTCAAGACCACAATTAATTCTCAGTGGCTTAAGCTTGCTTCTATTAAACCTTAAAGAAGCCTGTTGGTGAGGGTTTATGAGGTTAACTAAAAGTTCAATGCCAACCTGAAAATTCCTAAGTAATAGGTCAATGTAATAGCAAAAACTCTGAAATGCTTTTATCCTACATGCATTGTCGGGGACCTTTTGAGATGGTCACAATCTGAATGATGTCTAGTTTGTGTCTATTGAAATAGAGCATATGAAATAATATCTTGTTTAACTTTTATATATGGAAAACTTCAGCATGTGCAAGGGTGCTTGAAATATACGATTTGTTCTTACATGTTACAATACTTCCCTTTCCTCAAAACTATTTTTCGGTCATTTGAGGATTAGAAAAATTGACAAACGACCGTGACATATATTTGTAAGAGTTAATATATTTATTAATTTGATATTTCCTAATTGCAATATAATCAAATTTTACAATTCTAATTCTGCTCCATGTCCAGGCGTATTTTATGATGGCGACATATTCGAGAGACAAAAAAAAAAGGAGAAAATTTGTTCACAGCGAATTTTTTATAAAGAAATTATACATTACACAGGCAGATGTCCTTAAAAACCACCAGAAGATGTATGTGTACAATGTGCACAAGTTACGTCGCTTTCGTTAGTCAAACCATCTCTCTCTCTCTCTCTCTCTCTCTCTCTCTCTCTCTCTCTCTCTCTCTCTCTCTCTCTCTCTCTCTCTCTGTGTGTGTAGAATAAATCTCTGGTCAAATTAAATTAAAAAGTTGAAAAGGTCACAAGAATGTAAAATGGTGTGAGTGGATGAATTTTCGTACACTTTACGTACATGGTAGTATGGAGCCTGGATTCTGAATATCCTTGGGCGCTGTGCCGGATCCGGCGGCCGCGCACTAGAACTTCTTCACATTGTAGTGCTGACAAAATCCTCTTGAATAAAAACATGATTTATCCATCAATTTGCTCTCAGCAAAAAATTCATGAAGATAGTCTAAAAGAAGAATTTTTATAAGTATACTATGCACATATACGAAGTTCATCCCGTGCTGTTCTACCATTATGTATTTTTAACGTATCAATGATTGTAAACCAAACAATTTCAATGACTATGATTTCTCCAGTGAGATTACAGGCTCCATATAATTTACAAAACATTGTCTGTCTTTTTACTTCAATGCTTGACAAGCTCGTGCATTTTTCCTTGATGCAAGGTGTTGTTCAAGTGTTTCGCTAACATCGTTCATCAAAATGAAGTTAACGGCGTTTTGATTTTTTTTTAATATTACAATAAAAAGAGAGAGACAGGCTCTAATGGTGTTCAATTTTGTCATTACCTAATCACAGTATATATCTATTATTCGAGCATGGCACGCAAGTCACGGAACAGATTTTTAAAATAATCTTTTCATAATTGCAGTGCGGCGTCAATTTCAAGTACTACGATAAATTCTAAAATGTTTTTCCCCACAATCACATAATATATAACTAATGTTTGAATACGTGGGGCCAATATCATTTGTTGGTATACAGTTGACAGTGTATGAATCAAGGTCCCATCACATACCGTTATTATCAATTAGGTCAAAGTCACTACAATGTTATCGTTGTCAAGACAATGGTCCTCTCCTCATTGACCGCAAGGTCACGGAAACTGTGTCTATGTTAGCGTATCACAGTTAGCAGTGGAAAGAAAAAAAGAAGATGGGGTATCATTAAGTATTCTTTTCAGTTTTTTTGTTATTGTCAGCGCGTGTGAAGTAGCTTGCTTTTGTAACCTCATCTACTCAGCTAAGCACACGTTGTTCTATGCGTGATGACTTTTTTGCACTGTTTGAGTTCATTATCTACAGATGGCGTGTTGTTTTTTCAGTCTGTTTTATTTCGCACAATATGATACTTGCACATACTTGTGAAAACTTAAAACTGTGACACATTAGAGTAATTTTGGGATGCTTGTCGTTACCCGGGTGTTCTCGGTTGGCTTCCCTCGCACGAGGTCTTTCAAATGTCCTTGTGCTTTCCGACATTTCCTTGTTGAATTTGCTCATGAGGAAGACAGTTTAAAAAGAACAAACACATATCTTGCCTTGTTTTGGCTCAGTCTCCACGTCAATAAAAACCGGAACATTAACTAACGACGGGAAAACACAATAGGCCTCTGAGCTGTCCTGAAATATGCAATCAATATCAATATCTTCTCATCTTTTTATAGCTCGCCTGAGAGGAAGTCTCCCGTGACCTAGTTTGATCCGATACCGTTGCCGTTATCCTCGGCGTTAGCTTTTCACATTGTCATCTTCCTTTCTAGAACCATTGTACCAATTTAAATTAAAATTGGAACAAGTATTTTTAGATAAATTTTGTTGAAACATTACCGAAGGAGATATGCTGAGTCGTAAGGAGAGATGCATAGTTATATATTACAATGGAAACCAAAGAAATCAACAACAAAAAATCTTCGTTGTAAAATTATTATATGCAAGTATCTTGTGTATGAATGTATTAGGTAGATTTAAGTTTGTTTAAACCTCGACCCCGTGTCAATAATGTGACTCAATGAAAGATGCATATTTTCACAAATGAAAATCTTTGGGATATCTTTAACATCTTTAAGGATCCTTATGTGATAAAGTTTTATTCAAACTGCAGTGCTCAGAGTAATCGGCCACTCAAAGAATGCAAAAGAATGAAAAAATATATAAGGACACCATCTTCAAAACTATGGGGTTTAATAGTTATTAATATTTAGAAATGCTTTCCTATATACATAAATGTTTCAAAAATTGAACCACATTCCTTCTAGCCAAGTTGTGGCTACAATGGATGTTCAAATCATTTTGATAGGAAATATTGTTACACAGGTGAGCAATGTGGCCCATTTATATTTATCGTGCTTAGCCAAAATTCAACTAACAAGAGCAGACAATAATGGCATTTTCTCTTCTCGATAAAGACCGTTCGTGCAAACGATTTTATTCAACAAGAAATCAAATTCATTTTAAAGGCAAGCTTCTCAATTGTATCAGGCATCAGACACAAGGGGGGGGGGGCAGACCTACCCCCAGTAAATCTTTAAAAGCAAATATATTTGAAAAAAATATATAATAATCAACGCATCTTTGCCAAACCTACAATACCTAATAAGGGGAAGGCAGTTTGTTTAATTATTTATTTCAATATGGGCATTTTAATGGGAAATTATTATAAAAAGTGAATTGACCATCCCCTCCCCGTCCTATCACTGCATGACTTTGTGGCTGCATGCTGTAAATAGTAGAACACTGCACTTTGCATTGTGAACACATTGTCAAGGGGTCCAAGGACTGATTAAAAGTCATTGTTTAATGGGTTGTGAAGAGCAGAAAATTTTCCAATTTCATTTTCTCGCTGCGCGTTAATTTTTTTTTCCAAAGAAAAAGGATGGGGGTTAGGGGGGTTCACGCAGACTTGTGAGATATATTTTGCGTCATTGGTAATACACGTTGATACTTCCTATGGTGGCTCTGACCCTTGGGCAATGAAAGAAAGAAAAGATGTAGATAACAAAGGATAGGGCTCTACTCCATCGCTCTTTCAGGAGGAAGTGAAGTTATCGCTCAGGTTGCCACTTCCTGTGTATCCGCGGAAATGGCTTTATTTGTTTGATGATCTTTCTGAAGTATTGTAAAAAGTAATTAGCTCTAATAAATAGAATTTTCCAAGTTAGAGATGAAAGCCTTAGTTTGAAAAGAAATACACGTTGTCACAAAGAGTCCAACCTTGTGGCTCGCCAAACAATACTGAGCAGCTGAATGCAGTTATTACTGACTCCTCGACAGTCTATGATATCAATTCAAATTGGTCATTTACTTGCACGCGCTATCATTGATATGATTAATCATTTTTATAATAGATCAAACTGTACTTCTTCTTTTTTTACCGAATGTTTATGATGTCTCTATAGTTGTATATTTACACTTTCCAGTGTCTTAGTCTGTGATAACATTACAAATCAATTTTGTAATGCATCTTATAATACTCTACGAATGATTTCTTATTCCTTAAGTACATTGTACATGTAACACATATTGTTAAGTTTTTCGCGTGTGTTAAAGAAGCGACCTTGGGATAATATGACAGTACAAATATGTCGCGCGTCAAGTATCTGCGTCAAATTGCATTTTGTCTTAAATGCATAATCCTTATCTCTGCAAAGATTACTCCGGAATGCACTCGAGAGCAAGTTGTCGGGGAAAGGCAGCTAAGGGACCAAATGGGAGGGGTTATTAAAATGGGACATAATGTGCGCGTCTCGGTGACACAGAGCCCCCATAACCTAAATACATGTAAAATAAATGCCACTTGCATGAGGTGAAGAATATCATAACAAACGACGATCTCTATTTTTGTGTAAGTCTGTATTTGATACATTACTAAAGTAAAACACCCGCTAAACCAGTTTAATAAAATGTCACAATAATTAAATGGGAGACCTGAATCGGCCCCTATCACAGTTTTGTGCTCCCCTTCATTTTGAATGATCCCTCAACTTCATTCTACAGCTCTTCGTGTTTTGGGCCGCTGAATTCTTCGTGGGAAATTTTACCATCTCCATCTTTATCCTCGAATTTAAACAGGTTGTCGAGAACTTTTTCCTGCTGCTTTGCCGCCAAATCAACAGGGATTCCCTGGGCATGCGCTTGTCTGGCAAGGTACATACTCATCTGCAATCAAAACAAATGTTGGATAATGAAAGGCAACGCCCTTGGATATAATATGATAAGCTGCTTTTATTTTACGAAATACGCTACAATAACAAAATGTCCTTGAAATATACAAACATGGACGGAAAATGAGAAAGCCCAAAATTCCAAACCTATTAATTCAATATTGAACTTGTTGATTGCAATTTAAAAACATTTAAAAAATAGGTCATGTACAAGAGTGAATTCAGTAATACATATTTTAACATTTTTGTCATATGAAACTGTGAACATCTATTATTCATTTAGAAAGTAGGCCAATATAAAAACTAAAAAAAGGTGATATGATGTAGACCCTCTGTCGAGTCGTACAGATGGCACGTAATATTGTCATGAATTTCTTAAAAGAGTTGTAACTTTATCTGTTCGAAGGAAACGCAAAGAAAAGACGTTTCCTCTGTAGCGACACGAATTGCACCCTGCTGATGCAATTGCATTTCCTGGCTCCATAAAATACTTAGTAATTTTCAATAATATGGTGTATGGTAATAAATCTGCGTGTGCAAGGTGTTTTTTTTTTGTTATGGGTTGTCATCTTGGTTAATATAGCATTGTGAAAATACGAATACATGTACCATAAAAGATTTCTAATGTTTCTCGCGGATTGAATAAACTAAACAAATGACTCTCTCTCTCTCTCTCTCTCTCTCTCTCTCTCTCTCTCTCTCTCTCTCTCTCTCTCTCTCTCTCTCCACAATATAAAGGCGACAAAGAGGAAAAAACTTTATTTAGATACGCAATCTGTAAACTTTCCAGATGAAAGATATAGGAAACGAGGAATACATCAAAGAGCCAAATGGCTGACAACCAGATCGGGTATCAATATCGCTATGACGCTGCAGTATTTTTGTTTGATAACAAGAGTTTCTTTTTTTTTTACTTAGTTGTAATTTATTGTCCTGCTTCTAAATTTGAATACAAATGCAAGCTGTGAGTATATTTTCAGTACAACGATTTAGGAAATCTGAAACTATATTTTCGGACTTTTAATTGATACCTGAATGTCTGATGATGAAAAAAATCTTCCTTGAAATAGACGAAAGGTCCAACATTCATGTCACCCACCCCCCACCCCCCCCCCTTTTAAAAGACTTTTTATATCAATATTCTACTTATTTATATAACTGTGTACTTTATATGTATACATGTAGCTAAAGTATGTACATGTACTTGAAATATAGATGTATGTACCTCACTATATTAATCATACATATGTAAGCATATTTGAGTAAATAACGATAATTCGTGTTACCTTTGACAATATTTTCGTCCGCCGCAGTCTATATCTCATTTACAATTTATGTTCGTCGTTAAATTTTACCTTCATTTTTCTTACTCACGATAAATACAAGAATCGACTCCGTTTGTTCCATGGAATTTAATACTTAATTAACAACACCTATTTCACGAATTAAAGGGACACCATTTATTTTGATGTAAGTTATTTTGGCTTTTTCAAAGTTATACACTACATTATTAAGCTGGCCACTTCAAATTTTGCAACACTATTTGTACGAGTATTAACCACCAAAATAAGCAAAAATAAGCAACCCGCCAAAATAACCCGCTTTATGTATATACGCTTTGTAATTTTTGTATTGAAATACCGCATTGCTTAATTTTGCATTGCCCCGCCCCCCGATTTATTATGATCCACCGATGAGTTTCTTACCTCGTCCTTGGTGAGGTGGTCATCGTTGTCGATATCGATCATCTTGAAGACGTTGGGGGGTTTGGGACCGTCATGTACCTGGATCAGCTCCACCTCAAAAACCAGATCGGAGTTTGGCGCAATAACGGGACCTGGAAAGTCAACGTACAACATTAAAAGTGTGTCCTTCACTCGCGGCCATATTGTCTGCAGTCCCCATTTAATTAATCATCAAATTTCTAAATGTTTTTATCGGGTGATGGGGTGGTACATGTAATGTTAACGTTGTTTTGTTTTCGTTTTTTGTTTTTGGCATTCTATTTAACTCTGGTAGACAAACTATGAAATTCATCTTCTTGAACATTACATAAATTGGGACTAACCAAAGTGTTATGTAACTAAATGATATCCTTTTATCCTTTTATGGTAAGAAACCTAGTATAAGAGTAAATTGCCATAGAAATTCTGAAAATTCTACTTTGAAATAAGTGCGCAATACCTTTTTAAAAATTAATTCCGCAAATTAAAAATGAAATGATATTTTCCACTGAGACTTCTTTTTTGTTATACATTATTATTTCATTACTCATATCCATTAGCCAGGTATTCTTTGGGGAATGATAAATATAAAATAAAGGAACACATTTGCAAACTGTGTACGAGCACAAAGGCTGTTGCTAATTTGAAGAGTTTTCACCATTATTGAATTGGATCTAATTGCAAAATTACACGCAATAAAAGTCTGTTGCCCCAATTCACTTGTGACGTTTGGGAGCTATTTATAGAAATTAAAGTATATACTGCCATGGATATGCCGATTTAAAAGTTCTTGTTACCGAGGAATTTCCGACTAACAACAGTCAAATGAGTGAATTACAGAATTACGATGTACTGCTTTAAAATGTCAGAACGAGACTTTGACAGGTGCTTGAGGAATTCAAATGTCATCGAATGCTCAGTGGGTGATGCGTGGATGATAATATGAGGCAGGGAGTTGATAGAATGAAAGATATACAGGTTGACCCGGTCACATTGATAAAGTACACGAAGATTGCGTTAAGAGATCATTAGCCATTGCTTGTGTGTAGTGCTTCACTTATAGTCTCTCTGATTCTATTGACGCGATCAGCTCTTTGCATAGCATCAATTTTTAACCAGTTAAAATGATGACAATGTTGGAGTTGGAGTTTTACCTGACCCATGCTCCCCGTACGCTAGCTTGGACGGCACGAACAGTTTCCGCTTCTCCCCCTGGCACATCTCTAGGAGGCCCTTCTCCCAGCCCTGGATCACCTGTCCGACTCCCAGCTGGAATTGGAAGGGAATGGCTCCCGGTCGGTCCCGACTGAAACAAGAAACCAACAATGAATGTTTACATTAAATGCTGTCATCATTTTTCTCGTTATTATCTTCAAGGCTGAAGAAGCAATTATTCTCCAATTGGTATGCTCCCCATTAAAAGATAAACATGTATGGCGGTTTTCTATACACATATATTCCGGTTACTAATGTTGTCCTTCTTTTACTTTAAAATTGTTTAGTAATAAAACTCCTGACTATTTAGAATACCTAATAGTGTCTACAATATGTGGCTTGTTCTGAAGCCATTGTATCTCAAAGGTGCATCATGTTTATGTCATAGATTGTATTCCAATGAACTAGCTTTATGGTTTTTATCTATATACACTAATCTTTACTGTCGGCACGTAATGTTTGCCTCTAAACTGGTATACCAAACTACATGTACCAGTAAACTATGATAAAAGTTCACCACTAATGTTTCTGATTGTAAATTGGTAGATGTTTAGTTTTGTACAAAGAAACACGCCTTGGATGAACCTCAAAGCTAATTGAGAGTTAAGGGTACTAAGCTTTGAGGCGTTGAGTTCATGTTGTGGTGTAAAGTTTACTGGTAATGCCTAAAGTTTACCAGTAGTGTGGTTGTAAATTTTGGTGGTTTTTACCTATTGTTCACAAAATGTCCACGGTCTAATATAATATGTCTTTATCCATCTTCGCTAGCCAAGGGTTTCTGGTTCTTGAGGAGCGTTGCGGATCAGAAACTCTTGGCTAGCGAAGATGGTCTTTATCAAAGCAAAAAATTCCAAAAAAAAAAAAGCTTTAAATTAAATACTCTAGGATTTCCTATTCGAGTAGGAGGTTTAGAGTGATAGCATACAGTTACCAAAGTGACAAAGAAAAAAGCTCATGTTTACAACATCACAAGGTTTTCACTAATTTACATTCATAAATTTTGCATTGCATTTCTAAGATTAAAATGCACTAGAAAAGTGCTTTTTTAGGTTTTTGGTTAAGAAACCGAAAATCCCCTCAGACATTTAGAAAATAACTTGACTGCCGCTTTGCGGAAGTGATTTGAAAACTTGCTTACAGCAGACATTTTGTGGTTTGTTGATTGAAGTACGTGAATGTATTCCAGTACAACAGCAGACGACAATGATTCACATCAAGATGATGTATGACGTCGGTGTAATCATTTGACTAAAGGTCTTTTAACAATATATATTTTTTGTGCAAAAATTGAACAAAAACTAGGAATTTGAATTGATCATGCAACATGTTATGAAGACATGCTATAAACAATGCGTCAACTGAAAGTTGAAATCTACATTAATCTGGTGTCAGTTAGCGTCACAAGTTAAAAAAAAAACTGGATACTATTAGAAAGATATACCACCTTTGAATGAATATGGTTTACCTGGAATCGAATTTTGTTCCGTTGTCATAGAATCCTTCATAGTGAATTACTAAAATGTCGGAGTCCTTGGATTTCCGGGGACAATCCGTTGCGTGGGTCAGGACCTCAATCTTCAAGTGGGGTTCCCCGGCGCCCTGGTTGCTTGGGTCGGGCTGTTGTTGCTGCTGCTGTTGTGGTAGAGACAGACATACGGACAATAAGTTAAGTCCCAAAACTGTCACACAAGCACACTTTACAAACAAATACATGTTAAGCTTTTTGTCCCTCGTGTCGACTCAAACTGAACTGTAGAATTTAGATACGCTCGGCTAATGTGATTGGAATATAAAGATGGTCTATTTCACGTGGCCTTATAAGAAGACGTCCACGTGTACTAGTTAGGTTCCTAACGAGGAAGTGATCAGTAAAAATAATAAGTGATGCAATAAATGCCCGAGAGGCTACACAGGCCAGTCGATGCGGAGACCCCGGGGCAGAACATCCTTACACACGACGAACAACATGCATAAAAATATTCACATTTATTGCTTGCAAGTGTTTGTGAATAAAAACAGCTTGAGATTGTCGGTTTGATAAATCATTGCAATAATTAATCAACAATGGTTGAGTGAATCGCCTTGCTTAACTCCACTGATCGCCTCAAACAGCATCTGCTGAAAACTGCTTTCTTTGTAGGTGATCAGGATACTCTATATACTCTTATGTAATGTGGAGTAAAAATTTAATATGTTTAGGATATGCATTTGTTAATGACATATTGGTTGTATCAATTAACAAATAATTAGTACAAAACTACGCAATACACATATTGCTGTATGCTCATTTCGAAACCTTGAAAATAGTTAAAAACTCATTTAAAATAAATAAAGATCTATTCTGTCATTTAAGGAGGCCGACTTTAGTTTGCATTGCGCATGTTTTTGCGCATTCTAATATAATACAGTTGTTTTATACTTCTTATGAATTTTTTTCGATATCATTTATAAAATTGAACACAATAAACAAAATACAGATAAAAATATTTAGATTTTTAAAGGAAATTTTTATTTTTAACACGATTTTTACGTTGTGTGGTAGGGGAGCATTGCCATTGCGCTTTCATGACGTTATGAAAAAATCAAGCTTTGTAGGAGTACGTTATAAGAAATAACATAAAAGAAAAAATAAAAAATTGTACGCTGTTGAAATTTTATATACAGAATGATGCTTTCCTCGAGGATATTTTCCTCATTTTTGGAATGAATCCATTATACCAATCATCATTCCTGATGATCCAAATATATAGCAAAATTTGGTGCATTTTAATATTTTGAGATGGCCCCCACTAAAAACCAGACGGTAGAATTTTGTGTTTTTTACATATAAGGTAGGAAATGATATTACTTATCATATATAACAATTTGAGAAAAAAAGCTATTGTAGTATTTTTTAAAACTGCTTTGATGTGCGGAAAATGACAGTTTCCTATACATTCCTATAGTAAATGTACCTCTATTTTGAGATGGTCCCTTAAAAGAACCAGACGGTCAATTTTCATGAACCTTCGCATATAAACTAGAGTTGGTTTAAATTACATATGGTTAAAAAATAAAGACTTTTGCTATTGTAGTTTTTCCGCAAAAAAACCCAAATCGGCCTCCTTAAATGAACTCATCTGTTAACTTAATTAATTCATTAGTTTTACCGTCGGCTTCCAAACGAATCAATTTAAATAAGCATTTATGTCAATTGCAGCGAAAAGAATTATCAATTATGAATAATTTTGGGCAGACTAATGGAACCAGAGTTCCGGACAAAACAAGAAATTGTCAAACTTTTAATGTCTTTGTTTAAACAGTGTATGAATTCAGGAACTGGTTTTTATCCAGGGTTTTCAAGTGACTTTCTTTCTTTTGAATAATAACAAATGCATAGATCTGAGAGATACTCGCAAAGGTGTTTGAATACTAGACCGGTAAATTGGTCTTTTGGTAGTTGGTGGTCATGTTTAATGATAAAGTCAACATCCTAATGACTAAATGTTCATGCATATATGACCAACAGTGCATTGCATTATTTAGTTTAGAAATTTAACATGTACTCATGTATGCCTCTGTTATTTATCAAATTTATTTTAAATCGACCATCGGCACCAATAACTCAGCCATTCTACGTAGTGTATGCGCTAGAAAAACTTATACATAATGTATCTATAATATCCTCAAACACAGACTATTAAACGCCGGGTTGATGCGTTAAATAAAGTCGAGAATGATAATGATCTAAATGGTTCCGTTCAGTGTAATAGTTCTAATGAGTTTTGTTATATTCTCAGCCATAATGGATCTTGGATGGGGAAATCAGACCGAAGTAACCCCTGAATGCACTCTCAACCAGTCACTAACTCAGCCAAAACACACTCTTTTTCAGAACAATTAGATACTCTCATTATCTTCAGGAACATAGTGTTTTGAACGCTTTTCCACTTCGTGACACAAGCTTGAAGTTTCAAGCTTCGTTTTTAACCCGCATGGTGGCCAAACAACCTTGCACTTCATTGATTTTCACCCATAAAAAGATTCTACGTTCATTGTGGTTTTAAACTGGTTCTGTTCATACTTAACACTTTTTTTATAGTCACGAAAATATTATTTGAATTTTCTTTATTTTTATTTCTAATTTTATTTTCAAGATACCTTTTATACGTAGGTATCAGTTGTTACTTTTTCTGTTTATTTCAAATTGCTGTTCTAAAGTGCAATTGAATTATAACACCGCTGGAGCTCACAACGGAAATAGAACTTAGAACTGAAAAATTACAAAAGCGATCAATATCGCTGTGTAACTTATCCTCTATTTTTAGTTAATTCAAATAATGTTGGCCAAAGTGTTAAAAGCCAATGCCCTGGTATGATATTTGTAGTTACCACAATGATTTTCTCTCTTGTGCGTTTCGGTTAGTTACAACCAAGTTTACTAACCTCTTCTGAAGTGAATATAATTAATTGTGTAATTTGATTTAAACATTTTAATGAGCTTTAAATATGACCCTTAATATTTGGAAATGCAAGCTTTTACTGTTTGTATTTATCCGTGCCTTTCCACTGAAAGTGTCTTATGGAATAGTCATTTGCAATATGGTTACCCTTACTTTCAAACTTACAGCCAAATGATGAGCATTGATTGCATTTCAGTTCGTTTACACAGTGACAGAATAATATGTTTTCAATCGGTGAATACTGTTAGTTGAGAATATGCTTGGAAAACCGTACATATGAATATTCGCTCGGCCGACAAATATGTTTCCATTTAATTTACAACCAAGTTTTTACGCATACTGAATAAAGAAAGTAAAGTCGCTTGCAGTGAATTTGCTAATACTGTCATTTAAGACGTTCTCATTCTTTTTTATTAATCACGGTTGCTAATGCAATATTTTTCACAAGTTATTTGAAATAAAATAGCTTTCGTTGAATGCACATATATCATGACAGAAACAAACAACAAATATTTACAACAGATAATACGAACATAAACATCTTCCTTGTGTTGAAAAATGTTTGCATTATCGAATGAAGAACTGTGGCGTCGATAGGGCGTCGGTGTGTAATTACATTATTCCTGTAACAGGTAGCTAGATTTATCCGTTTTCATGGAAAATTTACCGGCATACTCTAAAACCTGGCCTGGCCTGGCTTGGCCCCATTGGCCTGGCCTGGCCTCAAAGTTGGCCTGGCCTCAATTTTGGCCTCAAAATTGGCCTGGCCCCAAATTTTGGCCTGGCCTCAAAAATTGGCCTGGCCTCAAATTTGGCCTCTTCAAAAATTTTTGGCCTCAAATTTTAAAATTTCTTTTTTTCTCATTTTCTTAGATTAAAATTGAATTGTTATTGATTTTTTTCAGAAATTGAATATTCTTAAGGAATAATCATATGAAAATATATATATGACAAGATGACCGATTTTTCAAGTTGAATTACTTTAATCCATGTCTAAACACACAAAAAATACCTATGACATGCATGCACAGCACTGCTCCTACTATAAGAAATAGATTTTCCCAATACTAAAGCGATTAAGTTGTCACTCCCATCTCCCATTTAAAATTTAAACATCATTTTAAGAGACTGACCTGATTGATATCCAAAACATTTGTAAGCTGGTACATAGCATTAAATTGTTATCACTGTGTAATGCACTTTAAAATCTGCTGTTTGTTTACATTACCTGTCAACACCAATCAAGCCCAAATTTCCCTCCCCAGCAGAAATTCAATATCAACCTTTTCTGTCCCTAATCTGCTACATTGGGGTCAGATTCATTGCCTATCCTGCCGTTTAACATTTCACATGTCTAATTTAATTAATGGCATTTGCGAACGACTGCATCACTGCATCCCTCGATAGCTTGACCCGGTGATGTTCATTAATTCATCACCTCCTGATTATAGAGTAGAGTTTCCTGTATGTGTTGCTTGTATATTTAGGAAATAATTGTTCTCCTATGGGGAATTGTCATCATCGGAATTTGAACAAAGCAGAACATTTTGTGATTTTTGATAGAATAAACAAATATTGGCCTCTTCCATTACTTTTTTCTCAAACAATCGTTGGTAAAAGAAGAGTTGCATAGATAGTGTCTAATCCTGAGAGCAGTTTGATCTAAATACATTGCAAAAACATGCCATCGTTATACACTTGCAGGGCAAAATCACATTCTTAAGTTCTTAAGAATTTAAATCATACTGAATAAAAATCTGTTAGAATTGATTACTCAACATACTTTTAGTCATAGATATACATTGTTAGTACTATATTTTCAATTGTAACTATTATTTTTGATACATTATCACTTTAAGACACTATAGGCACCAAAAGTGATGTTTAATGTGCATTGAAAATAAATCAATAAAACATCAATAAAAACGTCAAATATGTAAAGAAAATATAAAAATAAATTTGAGGCCAAAAATTTTTGAAGAGGCCAAATTTGAGGCCAGGCCAATTTTTGAGGCCAGGCCAAAATTTGGGGCCAGGCCAATTTTGAGGCCAAAAGTGAGGCCAGGCCAACTTTGAGGCCAGGCCAGGCCAATGGGGCCAAGCCAGGCCAGGCCAGGTTTTAGAGTATGCCAAATTTACCGTTGGTAGCATTTGACACGAATATTCTACGAATTTATCGAATATCATAGCCAGGAACAATGGCAATACCGGAATGGCTTCAGTTTGCTGAGTCAGGATTTATAGAGAGAAGCAAATGCATTTAGTGATCATTGTTGTACGTGCTTAATTGCAGGCGCTAATACCTACGAAAGAAAGGTTAATTAAATTTGGATGCGCCCAATCCCAGGTTATGCAATGTTTCAAATTAGAAAACCGTGTTCTGAAACGATATGACGGAATAAATGCGACTTGTTAGCTTTTGTTTAGCTATAGAACATGCATGTGCATTTTTCGATGCCAAGAAACGTTTTTTAGAGAATTTTTTTTGGTCGACAACAACCAGAAATACAAAAGAAGATTATTATGTTCTTCATGGGGTAATGGGCGCGGGGATATGGTTAAGTGTTAAATTTTGTTGAATAAGTCAGAGAACAACAATTTTTCTCGTTAAGATTTTAACTTAGTCATGGTAGTACATAGCGGTTCTGGTTATGTATTAAAGTATGTAATAGTGCAACATTATTTCAGTAAGTCATTGTACAATGCATGGTGATTGTTTCTCGTAGAAGGTATGGGGTCAGTGCTCGGTCGATCTTAAGTGTATGACATTGAACAAAAGATGAGATTGGTGTATGTACCAGGATCTCTGTGTACAAGGACACTTGTCGACGACAAGTCACTTCTCTCGGATCCGGAGTCAGTGACGAATTTAGTATTCAACTGAAAATAACAACACTTTTAAGTTTACATAGAAGTTTCAATATATAACGCTCTCTACTTAAAACCGCCGCGGCTTCAGAAAGGGGAAGTGTTTTCTATTATTAGAAAAACAGCATCGTGATTAACAAAATGGGGCGTTTTCATAAAATTGTGGACTGATTACGTTTGGTGGTATGAAAAAAAAATAACAAGTGCATTTAAGGTAGCACATTGCTCCTATGTAGATGCAATGTATTTGTCAACAATTAATGTTAATGTGATATCTTCCATGCAAGTTTAGTTTGTTCAGGTTTGCCAAGAAAGCTGAAATTTTGTCAATCCAACGACACTTTGCCGAGTGCGTTACGTGACAGTGTTGGGTTCACGGGTTTTTTTTTTTTACAGGTGCGCGTTATGTAATTATTAATGAGATGACGAGTCCGATGGCCTTCAAAACTGAGGAAACATTAGGCAAGATTTAAAATAAAAGGAATGGAATAGATATAAGAAATTCTCACAGAAAATATGAAGCATACACTGAAATCCCACTTTCTAAAAAAAAAACATACAGAGGATAGCGGTTTAGATAACAAACTTGTGAAAAAGAAGAAATCTTTAAAGTCTGACACCATCAGGTACGATTGCATTGATCTATCTCAGTCAAGGTTTGGATTGATCATGTTTATGCACATGAATATTTCATTTTTATCCAGAAATTATTGCCTTTCTTTTGTTCCTTGATGGTCACATAATTCACGTTATGTACCGGGAATGTTCCATGGACCATACATGTTACTGTTCCGGAAAACTTATAATAGTCACTAGTCCAATTCAATATGTTTTATTTGATTAAAGGTCACCATTATTGGGTTGATACTCTACCATTTTCATCAAATTTCCACTAATCACTCGAACGTTACTACTATCTTAATAACCCTAAAGTCAAGATAAAAGGTTGTGCCCAAGAAGTTACCGTCCTTGTGAACGCTGATTGTATGCAGTGGTAAGCACGCAATAGGCTTGCAAGGACTTTAAACACCAATCAATAGCAATGGAATCAATCAAAAAGTGACATTTTAAATGTAAGATTGGGATTCTTATTGCGGTTTATAAAGAATTACGTATACACACATAATAATTCTTATGACAACATACACAGCAGCAGCCCCTAAAAATCATAGGGAAGCTTAGAACACAATGCTGTGTTCGGTCAATGACACTGCAAAGGGTGTTGACTAATTTAATACAACAAAGCAAGTTATATTTAATGCAGCATAGAAATGGAGTTAATTGCATTTTACTTTACAATCAATTTTGCCTTGCTCCTTCTAAACATTTTCATAATTCATAACTTTGTTTTCGCTTACTTCAATAATAGGTAGATAATTATCATTCAAAAGCAACACAGAGATGAATACATTACTTCCTTCAATTTTTTTTTTAATTTTTCATAAGCTTACCTTTAAAACTCAGCCACAAGGTATACATTTATATGGGTCGCAAGGTTATAACAAAGTGTGTCGCATATACATTGTATAAATCAATTTCATCATATCACTTTCATTTATAAATGAAAAAAATTCAAACAGCTTGTGTTTTGATTTAATACAAGAAATAAATTATTGAATTTCCTTTTGTTTTTTGACTGAAACAGAGATATGCTTAGCAGATTGACTATGAAGATACAAAATGCATAGCGATTATTGCACATCTAGTAATATAAAAAAAAAATACTGTGTTGTAATTTGGTTTTGAATTAAATTTTTAATTTCTAAAATTCTGCAGCAAAAATATTTTACATGCAAAATGAAGTTTATAATCCATTTAAAAGAATGCAAAATATCTTAACATTTTTTGCATATAATGATTCATTTGTTAAATACTCTAGCATAAAGGTTTTGCCAGAGTGTATTGCATGCAACTTCCAATACATGTAAACGCGTTGTTTCGTAGGTAGTTAAAAATCTGCGCATTTAAATTTCAGTGAATGTATAAAATGTCAAAGATAAAACAGATTAGAAATTTTGAAAAACCAGTTTGAAAATACTTTATTGTCTTTTAAGAAACAAAAGGGAAAGACGGCAATTTTTCCAAGTAGGACCCAAGCAAAGAGGAGTTGTTCAGACGGAGGCTGTCTCTCTGTACATAAAGAAAGGACTTTATCAGATACAATAGTTTAAAGTACTAGTTTTTGGCTTATCATTTCATCTAAAGTACATTTTCATCTGCTGTCCAATCTTAACAGATCTACAATGATGTATAAATCAAATGAAGCCACCAGAAGATGGTGCCTCACGTTGCAGTGCTACTTTGATGTGATTCTGGTATGCGTTATACAAATTAAGTGGTCCCGGAAACTTCATTTGAAAACTTTAATGTAAACATTTAATTGTCATTTGACCAAGAACAGATCTTCCAAGTGCATCAAAATATTATCTAAAATTTCTAAAGTACTATTTGTCTGTCTGGAATCTCTCCCGGATCAGATTATGTTGCATGAAGTTCTGGGCACTTTGTCTACACCCGCAGTGCCAAACTTGCATGATGCTGTTGGAAAAGTTTAATGGTTTCTTATTAAACACTTTCTTCAGAACTCTGCATTTACCAATAATTGATCAAATACTGCTAAGTTTTTCCGTATTCATATATATTTGTATCATGATTTTAACGTTTCTGAAAACATTATTGGGTAAAGTTGGTTCTTATTATTGTCTCTGTGTTATTATTGGTAGAAGAGAGTATTAGGATTTTAGAGAAACGTTGCACTTTTTACATAGCAAAAGATCATTTCTCAAATCATCAATTATTCAATCTATTCATGAGAGTTTACATTGTATTATCATATACTTGTAATTGCAAAATTAAGGTTGTTTGATACTAGAAACTTAAAATTAAAAGTATTGGTTGGGAGGGGGTGGTTTTGAACAATTTTAGATCTACACTAAACAAGCTATATTGATGATACTGCCATTTCTGGCACATGCAGAAATATTTTGTGGGGTTTTTTTTCTTTTAATTAATAATTAATAATTACGACCCTTTATCTTTAAACTGCTTAATTTTCATTCCCAATTTGCCAAGTTTGGTTAAAAATGGTTCATGCCGTGGCTAATGTGAGCAGTTTACAAGTTGCCGAAGTAATTGTAGACGCTGGACGCATGAACATTACCGGGTAGTCAGGATAGGTTTTTGAGCCTACTGTTCAGGCGAGACAGAAATTAGAGATTTCACAGTGGCAGAATGGGGGGTAAAGCCTACAAAATTAAGAGGAAAGTTAAAGGTAGATTTGAAGTCTGATAGGTAATCTGTTGATCACCCAACCTTATTCATAAGCCTCATTCATAAAGGTGTTCAATATAATGCCACTGATGAAATTGCTTTTTTCAAAAACAAAAAGAAACAAAAAAAAAGCAAAGATATCTTAACTTGTGATTAATGAATTGCTTCTCAAAAAATCTCGCCCTTCCTTAAAAAGATGCTCTTATTTGAGAGAGGGATTGGTCATTTTCGAATTCTACACGTATTAAAATAGCATTCTTTTTGCTGTGTTGAATTTATTTTTTAGAAGGCATTGCGAAATCTCAAGTTTTTCATTGAATGTTTGCTATTACTATCAAAAATTTCACACTACTCTACAATGCCACACTTTCTCCTGGACCTATTTTCTGTGTGGGTCGTTATTATAGATGTGGCGGATTTGGAACACTTTGTCTACATTTGCGACCGGTAATTGTATAATAAAGTGTAGATCTCATGCCCAGAACAGGAGTGTAAACTGTTAAATCTTAGACAAGTATTATACATAGATTTTTTGTTAATAATCGTTTCTTTCATAAATGTCATTAAAATAACAAAACATTTCTTAAACCACTCAAAAATACTGTTCTTGTATGAAAAAAAGATCGGGGTCCTGTATAGAAATTGTCATCAAGAAGCTATCCACTTGCATTGCTGAACGGCGATTAGATTCAGTGGCAAGGACGCAATATTAAGGCTTGAAAAAACTTTAAACACTAAACTGATAACAACAAAACCAAATAAATTAAAATGCTTTTGACTTTTTTTAATTGAAAGTTTGCATGAAATACGATATTTTTCATTGCAGTTTATTATGAATTATGTACACATGCATTATAATTCGTTGGGCAGCAAACACAACAGAGGCACCTAAACTCCGTGAGAACAATGACATTGCAAAGGGTGTTGATGGTTTATTACACAACAAAGCAAGTTTTATCTAACGCTGCATACCTCTATGTACGAAAGAGAGTTAATGCATTTAAGTTTACAATCAATTTTGCCTAGCTCCTTCAACACATTTTCATAATTCATAACTTTTTCACTGTTAGCTTCGATATTAGGTAGATAATTATCATTCAAAAGCAACAAGAAAGGTTGGATACTACATACAGTTTTTATTTTATTTTTGTGTATTTTTATTTTTCATAAGCTTACCTATAAAACCCTGTCACGGGGCATCATATACAAGGTTATAAGAAAGTATGTCGCATATATAAATTCATTTCAACTCTTTCTCTTTCATTTGTAAATAAAAGGCTTTCATGTTCAAACAGCCAATAGTTTAGCATAATACAAGAGAAACATTATTGAATTTATATTACTTGTTTATTGGCTGAAACAGGAATATGCTTAACAAATTGACAATGAATGAAGATATAAAATACACAGCAGCTATGATAAATTACATAACTTACCGAAAGTGTTGAGTAATGTAGCAAAACTTGTATAATTTGCTTTGAATTAATGCTTTGAATTTTTTTTTCTTCAAAAACCTTAAGCAAAAAATGATTTCAAAAACAAATAGATGACATGCGAAATGAAGTATCGTATACATCCATTAAAAAAATGCAAAATATTTGAACATTTTATGCATATATAAATGAGTCATTAGTTTAATGCCATGATGTAAACTATAAAATTAAGTTAACACTCGATTGTGTTGCATGCAACGTTATCTCTATATTTTGGAACGCCACACATGTAGCTGCCTTATGTGGTTATCTCCTGAGAAGATGGTGTCTTATGATATGATGATGGTGCTTTATTTTATGGAGATGATGCTTTTTTTTATGAAGGTGCTTTTTTATACATGTATGACGGTGCTTTTTTATATGATGGTGCTTTTTTATGTGAAGGTGATCACTCATAACTGCTTTTATTTTTGAAGACTGAGTTGAATGTAAAAAGCACTATAATATAATAGGGCACTTTCACATAAAAAGTACAATCTTCATATAATAAAGCGCCATCTTTATATAATAAAGCACCATCTTCACATAATAAGCACCATCTTCCAGTAATAAAACACAATCTTTACATTAGATATCCACATAAGGCATATATGGCGTTCCACACTTTATACTGGTTGTTTCATGAGATATTGATGAATTCTATTATTAAAAATATTAATGGGTTGTTATAGGGTTTTAAAAATTGAGAAAATGTCAAAGAATAGACAGTTTATAAATGTCATATCGAAATAACAATAAAAATTTCGACAAACATGTTAAAAAACTGTTTTCGAAACGAAAGGGAAAGGCTGTGATTTCTTCAACTAGAAAACAAGCCGGTAAAGTTATACATATGGAGGCTGTGTTACTATGTAAGGAGAACTGGGTCAGATATAATTACTTACAGTACCGATGAGACCCAACCTAACACCAGAGTAAACCCGAACTAAACCCCGGGTTTACTTTTGGGGTTTACTCTGAGTGTGCTTTTTAAAAAATTGGGTCCACTTTGGGTTTACTCGGGGTCTTTGGGGGGGGGGGGGGGGGGGTTTACTCGGGAATTACTTTTGGGGTCAACTGTAAGCATTGAAGTGTGAAGCAGACCCGTCTGTTATCTTACCATCTTACTGTCTGTACACATAATTCCTGCCCCTTGTACATTCCGAATACACATGTAGCGTCTGCTATCAGGGGTTTACTCTTTGTGTCCACTCTGGGTTTACTTTGGGTTTATTCTGGGTCCACTATAGTAAACCCGGAGTAAACCCAGAAAGTAAACTCGTGTTTACATGTAGTTGGGGTTAACTTTCTGTTAGGTTGGGTCTGATCGGTACTGTACTAGTATTAAGCTTGTCACTTCCTGACTATAGACAAATATATCGGGTTGATCCGTCTCATAGACGGCGAGGGAATATATTTCTGTAGTCAGTCAGTAGCAAATCTAATAAGTGTTTTGGTTTCCCAAGGACTATCAATTGAGACATTTATTCACAAAAAGCGATGATCTATGCAAATCCATTTTAAAGTGGCCTTACATCTAGTCCATTTTATTCAATCAAACTCTTTAAAAATACTATCTGAAAGTCTTCACTGTACCATTGTGTAATTACAACTTTGTTGCTATACAATTTTAAACGTTTTCTCCCTCCGCAGAGGTCAACTACTCTATAATTTTAAAAGAAATTCCAAAGGGCAACTACTCCAAATATTTTAAGAGTTTAACGTAACGGAGCGCGGTTTGGGTATTAAATATTTTGAAATGTCGTGCGGAGTAGGCAAGCGTCGACCATATTGCCGAATTCTCACCAGACGGTTATATCACGTGTCGTGTTTAAACCAATGAAGTGTAACATTTCAGTCGGAGGGAAAACAAAATAATTTAAATCATTAAGGTACTAGTTTATGGCTTATTATTTCATTTAAGGTACAATTTCATCTAGTTAAGGCTGACCTTATAGACAGATCTAAGTAAAATCAAGCCTTCAAAAGATAATGCCTTGAGTTGCAGTGCTGCTTTAAAGGAGATGTTGTACAAATTAACAGATCCTGAAGCCTTCATTTGAAAGCATATATATATACCCAACCTATTTTATGAGGGGGTTCAATAAATAAACACCGAATTTCCTTTTCTTAAATCAACATATTTTGATTAATGAATTGCTATATTTGTTTTCAAATCTTACCCCTTCCTTAAAGGAACTTGGACACGATTTGAGCTCAAAATTTAAAATTTTATTTTTCTAATTTTAATGTTTAGAATGGTTAATATGGGTACTTTTAATGCTTTGTCAAAATTTAAAAGTCAAATATTGAGTTATAAGCAAGATACAAAGTTTAAAAATCTTTGTTTTGTAAACAAAGCTCGAACTTTGTTATTGTTTACATATGTGTTTTATTGGTATAAGTCTAAATCAAATGTTGCTTTTTTCTGTTTTAATATCATATTACATTTATCTATGAACACATTAAATCAGTTCATCTTGTTTGCCACGAGTCATTTGGTAAAAAAAAGAAGGTAATTCCATACTTTACATTATTTGTAAACAAATAAATAGACTCGAGCTTTGTTTACATAACATTGATTTCTTCCTCTGTATCTCTCTTATAACTTGACTTTTAACATTAAAATTTTTGTCATCACTCAAAATGAGCAAGTAAACCATTTTATACATAAAATAAAGAAAAGAAAAATTTTGATCTAAAATCGTGTCCAAGTCCCTTTGAAAAAATTATCAGCTATTTTCAAATCTCACATTTGTTAAAAAGCATACTTTTTGCTGCGTTGAATTTATTTTTTTAAGGCATGGCGGAATCTAGGTTTTTCATTGAATGGTTGCTGTGATATATTGTTATCAGGGAAGATAACACCACACTACCCTACAATATCTTCTTTTCTCCCGGACCTATTTTCTGTGCGGATTGTTATTATAAGGGTGTCGGTCAACTCGTAATCAATAATAGAATTTAGACAATCGTTTCTTTCATAAATGTTTTGATTAAACGTGCATAAATATTCAAATTGGGTCAGAAACTTTCCTTAAAGAAGTCTTCCTCTTACCGGTATTTGACACGTGCCTCAGAAACATTCATGTATTTCTGAGGAAGTTAACATATAGTTATTTCTTTCAAACATGGCATTGTTTGTCTGTTTGTTTAGCCTGCACTCAAGTGTTTACATAGCCTGCATTTTCAAGATACTCCATGCAGTGCACGAAAACTATGCTTTGATCCGACAAAATGTTGTGCAATTCTGACAATGCGTCATACAATAAAAAACCTCTTATTATTTTACATTTAACCGACATTTTCTTCATGTGAAAACAAAGTGCATTTTTGTAACTTCATGTCTAGATCTTCTTTACATACCGACTCAGATATTTGTGCTTTTGTATACATGTCGATTATTAATTCCTTGAGGTACACATATTAAATTGGTTATGATTTTTTTTTTAAAGAAGCATAACAATCTTCTTTAAAATCTTTAAAAATCTATTTGCGTTGTTTATTAAAACTCAATAAAAAAATATATCTCTCAACTTTCTCTTTAATCATCATGAATAATGAACAAAAAATATTAATTTGGTGATATGTTTGGTTTGCACTTTTAATATTGCAAATATCTTGCATTCGTGGGCAGCTTACTAGCATTTATAATAGTTTGGTCACCGTCGGTTAATCATATTAATATTTATCCCGCTATATCGTCCTTAACATTCGCTAGGTTTCAGTGAGAAGGGTTAAATCCCTCAATCGATAGCGCCCAGGAACAATTGCAGGAGACTGCCAGATATAGCATAGGCTTTTGGACCGAGAGATTCTGGAGCTGGAAGCCCGGTGAGTCATAGACGCTAAAGACATATACAAGCTGGTCGTTAAGTTCAATAAAATCCATGGAAATCCAATCAACACATCCACACAGGGGTTTACAGGACTTTGCTGAGCCAGCAGAAAACAGGACACGGTGTGACGTCAGTGGATGCCAATAGCCGGCCCGGGTATCTACATGTACTTTACCTGTCTGTTTTCAGGACACTGTAAATGGACCTAGTAATAAAATATAAGCTTTCTAATGCGAATATGATGCTTTGCTATCGGTTAATTGAAATTCTGTTAAGTTGATTGTTATATGATAGTGCACTTTCGCTTCAGAGAACCATCGTAACCAAACACTATTATACGTGTGCTTGCGTGTGGAAGCGGGTGAGGAGATTGTACTCATGACAACGACGCGAAAATTAAATACCCTCTTTCTAGAATGACAATACTGAAAGCTTGACTGGAACTGACCACTTTCTGTGTAACCTTGGGGTTGAGTATTTAACACCCCCCCCCCTCCACACAACGCGCGCGCACGACAGCTGCTAGGTCATTTTAACTAAAGTTTATCACAGCATAAATGTTTACGTCATTACTGGACACTTAAAAATAAATTTTAATAATTTTCTTTCATATAAACATAAATGCACATATGCATATATACACAACTTTCAGTAAATGAAAATGAAATTGAAATCTTCAAATTTAATTGAGTGTGTTTATTGATTTTATTATGCTACACTTGTATATATTTACATTTTCCAGTGTCTTCGCCTGTGATAACACTACGTATCGATTTTGTACTATATAACCCATAATACAAATGACGCCAAATCGAGGCGCAAGCGGGGTTTGCTTATCTATCATTTAAATATATAATGGTACGATTGCTTAAAATTATATAAATATAAGTAATAATGAATCATTCTTTGAATATTATGAGATGATAATTTCGGTCGGGGTGTGATCAAATCTATCATAAAGCCCTTCGGGCTTTATTGGATTTGATCACGCCCCGACCGAAATTATCACCTCATAATACTCAAAGAATGATTCCTTATTCCTTATATAATACAGTGTACAGACTTCATATTTTATTATCATAAATAACGTCATTTCTCAAATCGAGTGTAACTGGGCACCCTGCGTCCGTGCAGTTTTGAGTATATTTCACCGTGTATTGTTACACTAAGCATAGATTGTTAAAGATAGTTTTGAATTCTCTGAATTACTTAACTTTGCTATGACATATAAACTTTGTAATTTGCCTCTAGAGGGAATGATTTTAGACTGTATATGGCTTTAGACTCTTATAGGCGAAGAACCTCGTATAAAGATATAGGAATACATTCAAATAACGCTAAAATATTCTTGTTATTTCCTTACTAAATAATAGTTTATGCCCAAAATATCATATCTAAAGTTTAAGGGAGATCTGATCGTTAATTTGTTGACCATTTAGCCTCCTTAAAAACATGTTTTATACAATAGATGCAAATGTATCCAGTACCCTAACATTTACCTCACATTGGTGGTCAATGGTGGACATATTTTACAAACGGTCATTTCCTGCCTACATTATCATGACTGTTCTTTCATACAAAATTGGCTTTTCCGAGCGTCTGATATGGCCAAGTTTCAGACTGAGGAAATTGACATTAGCTGTTTTCTTAAAACAGGTAATCGGGCTAGCAACAAGCAAACCGATTACTGGTAACGTGAAGGGGAGGGGGGGGGGGGGTTGCGGTTTTTATCTATATTCTAGGTGGGTGAATTGGGGTTAAATGTGATGATCCTCATGAACTTCATGCATGCCGACTTTTGGAGACTTCTTTGTGAGCGTGTGTAATCGCTGTAAGGTTAATTTCCTATTCAGGTAATATTCAAATAAACCTGTGATGTAACATGGTATTGGATAATAAACGGTTTGATTTTTTTTGTTTCTCTCTCTCTCTCTCTCTCGCTCTCTCTCTCTCAAAAATTACCTTTCTGTAAACCCTTTCCTATCCCCTGCTTCTATTCACGATTGATCTCCCATAGTATTTTAAAATCATATATCTTAAACACCCCAACACCCCCACCTAAAAAGGGAAGTTTTCCACAACGCAAAACAACATCTAGCTGGATTAGAAGGATGAGTGGACTATAGGGGCAGAAGACTTTAATCCTATTTACTCCGGAGAGGTGTCCGCAATCCCGATCGTGTCAAGGTGTTCTCTGAGGAGCGTGTCAACTGTTCTTTATACCTTATTGTGCATTAAATGAATCGTACAAAATCTTGAAAAGGTTTAATTCTATGATCTTAAGCTAATTCGCTACACATTAGCAGCAATCCGTTCAGAAGAATTCCGATAATTTAAAATGTGTTCTGCTGAGTCGGACTTTTCCCGATCCTGTCGCTACGTGCAAAAATTCGTCATTGAAATAACTGGCCTTTGAGCAATGCTTTACTTCTTCGCACTATTCCCTTTATATGACCATTTTAATATTTGAGGCAAAGCGAACATGAATATGCACTCATGTATTTCCTTCAGCATGTCATTCATTTGTAAAATGCAGAAGTCTAGAAAAAAATTTACAACATTTACACGCATGAATTAAATTGCTTTTTTAATTTTCGGGGTTTTTTTTTTCGGCAAGGCCGCGTAGACAATAGTATGTAACTATGCATCTCTGATTGTTTTACCTTTTACGATCAAGTATAGATGACATGCATGTATAATCATTGAATATGCCAAATTATTAATTATTGTAAACAGCTACAGCTCTCTCTCTCTCTCTCTCTCTCTCAGGATCTCGGAGAATCAGTCGTTATTGTTAATTATTCACCACATACTTGTATACAGCGGTGTGTGGACAATAGATCAATATAATGCAGGAAAATAGCACGAGTAACATATTTGTATGTAATATTGAATTACGTAAGACATTATTGATTATAATACAATAAATACTCTCTAGATTGGTATAATTGTTTCGACCTTCTGGTGATCATGAGAGAGAGAGAGAGAGAGAGAGAGAGAGAGAGAGAGAGAGAGAGAGAGATTGTTTATGTTTGCCCATGCATGTCATTGTCTTGCAGCAACTTTTGAATTGTAGCGATTATCTCAAGAAATCAAATTTATTATCAATTTTTGTCAACAAGGAAAAAATCCCAACACATATCTATATGTACATTAAGGGGCGGCATTCCATAAATATGTATAAAATGTATGGGCTTTGTGATTAGTCTCTTTTTAGATCTCAATCATTTATTAGTTTTATTGATTTTTGTTCTCTTTTTACCTTTTCCACACTTCCTGGTACAAAAATTAAAAGGAAAATTGATGGATATTCCTTGGGAAATAATATCACAAAGGAAAATCACAAGCTTTTTTAATTCTCAAAACCAGACTTAGAAAAAGAAAAAAGATTGAGGCATTGTCATTTTATTGAACATCAAGATTTGTCGAGAAATTGTGCATTAAAATTGTAATTACCATTTGAAAGAGACTCCTGTGCTTTCATCCTATACAACAATATTGTTTTCTTGAGAAAGTGTACTCGATGACTGAGGAACCGGTTTAATTTCAGCATACACATTCTAAACTACACCCGAGTGAAGTTTAAAAGTCATAATGCATATAGGCTCCATAAGTTTATTTAAGAAAAGTTTCTCTCTAACTTGAATTTTATTTCTTACATGTAATTAACAGTAAGAGCTCGTAATATTTAACAAAAAATTAATACGACGTACGTTACTAAGTTATTGAAAGGCATGAACCTAAATCATAGTTTTATATCTACTTACGCTTTATTTAGTTTTTAAGAAAAGTAACAACTTCAATGTTGCAGTAGAAAATGCATGACTGCAATGTCAAGGCACCTCCTCCCAAATTAGATCAGCACACACGCATGACAATTTGTGTGTATTCAATAGAGTCGCTCAAGCATAATCCAACCAATTGAAACGCCTCTTACAAAGACGACGATTGCTAAGCGGCTGATTTTCTTTGTTCCTCGCCGACGTTTTAAAGTACGAGCTTTCCTATTAGTCGATAGATCGCAGATCTAATTATCATATCACTTACGGAACACATGCACCGAATGCAAACTAAGCAGATTGGTATAAACATAGCTATCGTAAACCGCTGAATATTTGATGGCAAAGTCGTGAACATGTAAACATCCGAAGTTTAGTGTTAGTATTATACACGTGTGTCGGGGGTCTTTTGCTATCGCCCGTACCGCGCAGGAGATATTATTAGTGTGTGTGTAAATGGAAAGCTCTGTGACAGTGCGACTCATGTGTTTGTTTTCTGTTTAACAGATTAGTTTTATTATTATTTAGTAATTATTTTGTAAATCGTGACTTCTGTACACAATGGATACTACCAATGACACGGGTACTGATACGGGTCCAGGGGACAGGTCGGCGAGGCGGATCCTCCGGGAACGGTCGTCCAGGTAAGAGGGGGAACCCCTCCAACTGTTTCACGTATTATGTAATTAGGTCACTGTATTATTTAAGAGTTCTGACATTATTATATATGTAAGTATTTAATCTCTTTAGGATTAGCGGGAATCTTTAGCGTGTATATCAGAGCCAGGAACTAATCATAAGTCACCGGTATGGCAAAACACTTGTTTCGCAAATTAATTGGTTGTATGGACATGAACTCCAGTAAAACGCGACATGAAACGTACGACCATCTCACGTGTTGTAATTATTATATAGATTTTCCGGCAATGGTCATAATTTACGTGCCTACATGTCAGCATGTACCTATGTGTCAAAACTGGTGGAAAACCCTTAATTTACACGTATTTCTCAATAACGCAATTTTAAATAATACGATTAGATAAATGAAAATGCTACAAATTTTTTTCCATTATTTGAGACCCTGTTCCCCTTAAAATTTTACGAAACATAAAAAGAAGTGGTGTATGGTTAGGCAAACAAATACTGGCTGTGTTCACCGCTCGTATCGTGGTATTCACCCATCGAGGAATCCTATCACACGAATCAACTACCGACAAACATCTTTTGACTTGTGGCTATATTCTACAGCTGTTTTTCAAAACTTAAGTTATGGAACGAACGTCCCGTTGTTGTTTTATTTGCCCGCGAGCTCTCGTATTTGTAGTATGTTTGCTGTGACTAAGGACTAGGTGTATATGATAAAGAGGGCTAAAACTGGAAATAGTGCGAGGCCACTATCTCCTTTGGTCCCGCAAGCCAACTGTCTCCGGGGCCGATTAGGTGTGACCTTGAGCAAAGCTGAAAACTCAAGGCTACGTACATATCACAGATTAGATACGGGCGAATTCCAGACCACTAGCTAGAGTAGATGATTACTTTGGATTCCCAGATTACCTTCGTTTAATAAGTGTACTCGAAACATGACGAAATTTTGCCGGTGGAAAAAAGATTAGCTTTTGATGCAATATGTCCAAATGCGCGGGCATGACGAAGGCTTTTCCCCCTCATACATCTTGGGATGTGTCAATAGCATTAGAGATTTTGATGAAGTTGTGTAAACATTTGTACATGAAAACATGTTTTGCACTATTTTAGTTGAGTCTTTGTTCCGACACGTTTATGTCTTTATTTTTAATTTTATTAATTTTTTTTATTGAGATTGAGTTTCATACAATACATGTATTGGAAGAACTTAAAAGGAAATGACAACGTAGAAACTGGTATCTGGGTAATTTAATGAGCCTTTGACATCACTGGACAGTATAAATCTGTATGTTGTGTACAGGTCCCTCGCCCTATCACCGGTCGGTCACTCCTCTACTGTGTTCATTTATATCTACAGTGCGGTCACTTCTCTATAAGTACAGTTTACATAACCGCCGGTGACCGGATAGCGGTGTCCGCGCACTCGCCATGCTCATAAACAACATCAATACGTGGTCCTGGGTCGTTCACATTTTTATGTTGACCAACCCTTTACTCGGCATGGTATGGAATCCTTTAAATCCTAATCCTAGAATTATTATTTTGTTATAATTTAGACAACTCAAAGAAATTCGTATAGATTATAAATGGTGACAAATTATAAAAGATTACAGAACAAATACACGTGATCAATGTCTAAAATAGACCAAACGTATTGGCGATTATCCTCGCTATTTCGGTTTCTGTTGCAACAATTGATTGTTTCAGCAATCGCGCGATGCAACACGTCATTTTCAACATTCGGAGATCCCCAGTCGCAGGTGTTGTCGGGTATTTTCTGTCGACTCAGCAACCCGATCATCGGCTCTCACTCCGATCGATCTCCGCCATATTCCATTGATGAAAGTGTTGAACGGATCACTTCATAGATTACAGCAAGCAAGAAATAAATAGATGAATTATGGTTACCTAGGTACGCATCTTGTAAAATTTTGCGTGTAGACATCACGGCCGCTTTTGCCTCGCATTTGCATTTGGTAGTAAATAAAGTCAACAAATGCTAGTTTTGCTGTATGTTTATGCTTGAAAATCGTGTAACGGACTGAAAAATTGTACTCACGTTAATTTCCAACCTTGCATTCTTGTTTCCAAATTATCGACCGCAATGAGAGAGAACTAATTAACATGTGAATCTCGGTTATTTTTCACGCTGTTCTAGGATGGCAATTGGAGGTTCAAAGTTCTCTATTTAATTTGCGGTTGCCTTTTTCCTCTGAAACATTTCGGTCATGCAGTTTCTAATGTGTGGCTAGGGTTGAGCCGAAGTTCAGCATTTGTTGACAAGACAAGTCAACTCTATTTACTCTTGCCGCTTCAGCATTTTCTTTGTTGTAAAAATGGGATCGCGTTCGATGGTTAATATGCAGATGGTGCACGAATTAAGGATAATTTTTGACCATATCAACATGCCCTGTGCCCTGCTTCTGTATTTAAAAATGACCTTCAAATATGTTTCCTTTGAAAACATATGCATTGGAAGCGTTTGTAAACAACGCGCCGATATCCTTGAGGTATTCATAACTATAACTTAGGTCAAATTACTAAAAGCGCTCGCTTTTGGAAACACAATTTTTTTAAGGTGACAAAGCAGTTTGACATTTTGTATAATTCTCCGTCCTCTCTACAATATATGCAAAGTCTTCTGGGGCTCAGATGGAAATCTTGTGTTTTCTTTAAGTAAACAAGTCCAATAATTGAATTATACTCATAAAAAATGATTTTTTACATTTTCTTTTTTCTACAAATTTCGTTTTTCCTTACAGACGTCCTCTTCAATTAAAAATACGACAGAAAAGGCAGACGATGCAAAACATGACTCGGCCTCTCAAACAGTGGCTGTGCAAAAATCGGGACAACCCCTACCCCTCCAAACTGGAGAAAGACATCCTTGCCCGCGAATCTCAGATGACGAACACCCAGGTCTCAAACTGGTTCGCCAACGCGAGGCGGAGACTGAAGAACGCAGTCAGGGGAGACAACATCCCCTGGTCCAAGCGGGTCAAAATGTACAACAGCAGCGTGCCTGGCAACGCAGAGTTGCTAAGCATCAGTTCTGATGATAGCAGCCTCTTCGATTCGGATGATAACGGTAAGAAGGATTGACAAACAGGTCAGAAAATGAAGCAGTAATCTGATATTGAGTGATATTCTGGATTCGCATAACATATATGGGGTTTTACCATTCTCATTAGAGTGGGAAAGGAATTGTGATGGTCTAAAATAGGTACATCACACAGAATTAAACAGTTACTCTGTCAGAGCTGTGGCCTGTTTTTATGATAAGTGTTGAAATCGACGTCATTATCTAATTTATCCGCTCCAGGAACTGATAGTTACGTCACATCTTTGGCCTCCATTGACGAGCTTTCACTCTTAAGGTCTCGCACTACTCCATTAAAGATTGATTTAAAGATGACCTAATCAAAAGCCATCAATCAGCTACAGATGAAGAAAGAATAGAAAACCAATGATTATGGGTGGTAAAATAGGTCAGAAACCTTATTTCGATTTGAATGGGTTGGTGCTTTATGAGATGTACCGAACATTTCTTTGGATGTGGTCCAAATGTGTCTGTTTCTTCCGTAAATAATTTCTTGAAATTCTCGGTTCACTGTAGAAATCTCTTGGAAGATCAGCTAGGAAAATGACTTCCCCACATCAAGCCAGATGAAAACAGTTGTACCGCCAATCACGGACTCTAATTTGATTTGCCCCATAGCATTTTGAAAAATTGAAATTATAGTTCACAACCATCTGTCTATGAATAGCTAAAATTAGAAACACTTATCAAATGACTATTGTCACCCTTACTCATCATTTTGGACAGGAAATTACCACGTATTTAAAAGAGCCTTTCTTCACCCCTGTAGGAAAGTAGACATAAAGTTACCAATTTAATTTAGCCCTAAAGAAAAATTACATCATCTGGTGAAAAAAAAATATTTGTACACCGAGTGGGAAAAGGGATAAAGTTGACACCGGGGTCCCTCTGGGTAAATAATGATCTTTTGCAAACGCCCCACGTCACCGTGTGTCTAATAGAGCACAGAACGCCCGGCCTTGACTAAGATAAGTTCCATACACTCGGCCTGACAAAAGATTGATATCTTCATTTTAAAATCCCTCACAAAGAAATACCTAATGTCAAAAGAAGGAACGATAACAAAGATAACTTCTCTTCTTTGTTGATTCTAATTAGATTTGTTAACCAAGAAAAAAATTCTGTGTTAAACTTGTTCTTTGTCCATAAATATATAAATTCTCTCTCTCTCTCTCTCTCTCTCTCTCTCTCTCTCTCTCTCTCTCTCTCTCTCTCTCTGTGTACATGTAATTGCTATTTGGTCTATTTTATAAAAGTAAACACATGGGAATTACAAGAGCTTTGGATCAGTAACAAAGCTGAGGAGAAGACAAAAGGCAGCCACATTTCTGTATTAGATGAGTCACAATATGCATCGCCAAAGATAAACTTTGCCTGTTGTTTATTGTGAATAGAAAAAAACCCTCCTCTGGCTCTCCAAGACAATTCTGTCGATAGCGGTCCACGTGAATGCAGGCAAATCACGTAACTCTCCAGTTTGTTAACAGAAGGTAGCCTTCACCTCTAGATGATCTCTCTTTTGTGAGGCAATAATTTTCACTAAGTAAATACAATTTCTAACAAGCAGGAATGTTCAATAGATAAATTGTTTAGAGTTTTAGGTCAGGGACTGATGGAGAGGGGGGTGATAAGAGGCCTCCCTTTTACGCGGGAGTGAAGGTGAAAGAACGGGAGGGACAGCGACCTGTGTGTCGACATGCACATCGGGGTCCTTTGTACGGGACGTGAGCAATATCCGCATATTTGTCAAAGACTTAAATCTTGCACTTATTAAACTGCATTTGCATAATGGCAAAGACAAAGGCCTATTTATCGATCTTCAATAGAACACGTGTGTAATGTTGCAAAGATATTGGATTAGGAATAGTCCAAGGGCTTCTACCATCGGCTGGTTGGATCTTGCAGATTATATCATGCGGCATGACATATTCAAAGTCAAGCGTTCGAAGGAACAGAACATTGACTTCTAGTGACTACAACATATGCCGTGACGTCAGCTGTGATCTGACCTTGGCTCCTGTCAAATAAAAAAGGTTACTCACACAGCTTCTAGTGTGTCCAATTAATGTAAAACACATGTAACTAACGCTTTAAAGCTTTTATTGTGAGGAGAGTAAATATTTTGGAAAACATTGTTTCCTTGAAGGAAATTGAGTGAAACTAGAACTTTTAAATGGCTCTGACCATTTAAAGTACACGTGTTGTCCTGTTACAAAAACGTGAACTGGGGGTATGAAGTAAGCAGAGTTTTTGGAAACAATCAATAGGGCGTGTTAGCGGGTATACCTTTATGACAAACAAATTTACTGCGCTTTGTGGCGTTGAATGGGTACAAGGTTACGCGCCTTTTGCGATCATTCAAATGCTATGAAACGTCCTAGTGCTTAGCCTTTGATTTTTTGTATTGCACTGCTTGAACATAAGTGGTTATTATTTTTTTTTTTTTTGCTAATTAAAAATTTCCGTTTGTCAATATTTATGATTTATGAACAATTGAACACTATTAATTGGTAAGACACAGACCTATATAAAAATGATCATTATACCTTTCAATAGGGTGCTTCAGTAAAATTCGCGGGAATAAGTAAGGGAGGAATGTGGTGACAAAACAGGAATGTAAAGATAAGATCCCAATGTTTACTGATAAAGGGGTGGCAGGTTGTGCAACGGGAGGGCAAGACCCCCAAACAAGGCCAAACCAACGCCCGAACATTGACTTATCTGTATGAGGAAAGAGGCTCATCAGCTGTACAAATAATACTGATCGCTTACATGTACACATTGATAATAAACATATACACAAGTCTCTCTCTCTCTCTCTCTCTCTCTCTCTCTCTCTCTCCAAGTCACGTGTTGATGCACCGTTCGAGAGCATCATGGCCCTCGGGTACATTGTTATAAATTTGCGTTGTATCTCTGTCATAAATCTGTTTACGGGGACTTTGTTTAAGAAAAGCTCTCATATTTTAAATGTCCTATTTACATGTAATTGATAGTGAATGTTGTCAGGTTCATTTTCTTTATATAATCCCCTTTATTTGATCTTTTTGTATGCTGTTTTAAAACTGAGCCCTTCTATGTAGGTATTCCAGCTGAGGGCTTCATAGGACCGGGAAATATACATTTCTGCTTAGGTTGCATTTACTGACGGCGTCTAATTACACGGTCACAGCCCGGTTTATGTATTCCGTTCTGAATACGTTGACCTTCCGCGCAGTGTGCCCTGCAGTAATATTTCCGCTGTGAATCACCTCTTTGGCCACGCTCAAGCATACATCAGCCATAGTGTCAACCTAGTTCGATATATCTATAAATTAAAAGCGAATCTTCCATCAAATTACTCCCAATCAATTCTGAATTGGATACTAAATTCTCTTGCGTGCCTCGATAAGATTAGAGTCAGACATTGGACAAATTAAATACTCGAGAATGTTCCGATGGTATACGGAAAATAAAAAGAAACGATACTGTATTAATAGATAAAACCGGTTTGTTTTTATGACCATAATTGATTTACTTGAAAATGAAATTCTCTCTTGTATGAAGTGTAAATATATTATCAGAAAGAAATCAATAATATCATTTTTAAAAAGTTCCTTATTGATACATTAAAAACTGGCACCCAAAAAGGCATATTAAAGAAACAAATTCCTGATGCTAAACAGGATAAAAACCCTCTAACGGTAAACCAGTAAATCCGGTGTGTGCATGCAAAAAGTGTTTTCTTTAAGTCTCATTTGAATATTTGTTTTTCTTTTTCAGAAGATTCAGTTACTTACACAGCAGACGAACAGAAACCCTCGCCTAATTCGCGGGTAGATTTCAGTCCGGTAGCAGACGACCCACCCCCCTCTGATGACGTGGTTGTTCCTTCTAGATCTCAAACTCCTACCAGCGGATTTTTCCCGCATCCGGGGTTGGATTCCGATTTCCACAGACCTTTCAGAGAAGGGACCCAAAATAAGTTTAAACAGACAATTCTACAGCGTTATTTGAGTGACACATGCAACCAAACTTCGGGCACACATGTGGACATGGAAATGTCAGCTTTCAACAAAACTCGATCTCGAAAACCATCAGGGTCTATTGGGTCACGTGACTACGAAGAAATGTCCACAGCCTCTGGGTTTTCTTCTGCTGCTGAGAGTCAATTTTACTACCCCATGGACGGTAAGAAAGTGTTGTATGTAAAAAAAATTACATGTACACGCATTTAAAGTTTATTTCAAGAGTTTAAAAAGAAATTGAAAATTTAAATTGATCTTTACAGAAAGTCCGTACGAAATGCAAGTAATTGTGTATGTTGTTCGTTAGGCTTAATGTTGCCGTATCATTGCTCTTAAAGAGGATCAGACAAGAATAAGGATTGGGCATTTTTAGTCAAAATCTTGAAGGTCAACTAACAAGAATGTACGACAAAAAACGTAAAAAGTGCGCTGACATTGCGCGTTCTTTACTTGAAAGTTAAAGACCGTGCTCTTGTTCAATTCAAACTCAAACTTCTTTAGTGAAATTTTGTGTGAAGCCCTCGCGTTTCACGCATATGATTATTCAGTTGGATATACTAGCAAAACTTTCCGGCAGAGCGTCTTCTTTGCTAACCCGAGATTGGTGAAGGACTTTGAGAAGGTTATCCTGTAGATAACACCTCTTGAACTCGACACATACTTGGTTCAATAACAAGGCACAGTCAGTGATAAGTAGTTGATCCCTGCCCCGATCCTCCACACAATCTACATGTCTTGCAGCTCAGGGGGAGGGCTGCTTTCTCTATTCAGAAAGGTTGTTTGTATTACTTACCTTTTTAATCCACTACGGATTAAATATTGACAATGTCACGAACGGACAACACGTGATGTTAAGATATTGCCTCTTTTTTCTATTAAACACGTGATGACATCTTTTGCGAATGCGAATACCTACGGTATTTAGTAAAGTTGTTATTGTATACTGTGCAACATGTGCAGAGTTTGGCAATTGTTCCCACGATTAGTGCATGATCATGGAAAAAAAGATGCAATATAAAGTGTCAAGGCCTATTAAGATGATAAGAATATGCGACCTTCATGGGTGCAGATCTGTTATATTGCATCATGTCCAGGATATAGTACTTTTGTCGATAAACACTGTACAATCCGTAGTCAGTGCTGTACGTTCACCAAACACAACACGAGCTCTTCAGTTAAGAGGGTAAAACTTTTTGAAGAGTTGTTTGTTAAAGTCAGAATGCATTAGCTTTTATGTACACGCCCTAATCGACTGGGAAGCGAACATGAATCATACTTGGATTATGATATCAAGAGTGAAGATTTTTTTTTAATTCCATCAAGTCAATTAGACCACTGACGTTAAACTTCCTTACTAAAGACTGGCTTTCAATCGCTGAGTTTTGAGGAAACACATCCAGATTAACCAAGGTCAAGGACAGCACGTGCATGATGCAAGGATAAGATCTATTATCAACTTATTTATTTCCTGCAATTTTACATCATTCTCGGTACAACCGCCAACGATGTCAGGGGAAATACAGTATGCTGCCAGCCTGAGCCAAAGATCGAAAATACAATTTTCCTGGTCCAGTTCTTGAGCTCTTTTTATAATCTTATTTAGATTAAAAGCTAATATACTAGAAAATTTTGGGAATAGTATATAAATCAGAAAAGGAAAGTAATCACAGTTCTATTCAGACATGAAGTTATTATTTGTTCGCATAGTGTTAATGACAATTTTACTCCATTTCGAATTTTCGATGGTGTTATTTTTTAAGGAAAAATTATTATATTTTAATACATTTTCAAGTTATGATCCTTTATCGAAAAATCAACAAAAAGGCATAAGAAAATAATGCACATTAGCCTGTCCTTGAGCTGCAATTATTTTAGCGCCAATATTTCATATTGACTTTTAATGGATGAAACCAATGGTTTGCTGCAATAAAGAAATAGGATAGGGAATTCAAGTGCCTCAGATTTATGATTTGTCGGAAAGAAAATAGAACTTATCCTCTTTTAAAATCATAGTAAGTTAAACTTTGATCAGAACAAACTCTTAAAAGGCCTTTTTCAATTTCAGACCCGATTGATGATTTGGAAGCCGCCGCTAGGAGGCGCAGGATCTCAGGAGATGTTAGGTAAGGGTCTAGTTTAAAATACAAACAATCTATAATTTGCACGCATAAATCCACGAAAAACAGGTCAAAAGACAGACTTTTAGGTGAATTTCACTTAATCAATTTTTGTAGTTTGTCTGTGTTCTTCAACTCTTTAGTGGCGCCTTTCTCCAAAAATAATTTATCAAATTGATGATCATGATTGATTTAAAAGGATTTGAAATTTTTATTGTCCTATTTAATGAATTTCAGACGCCAAGAGGATATTCACTGGAAGGAGATCAGCGCTGCCATGGCTCTGACGTCACTGGCACGTGGTTCGAGCCGATACCCGTTTCATTAGATATTTCGCACACATTGTACGGGATCCTTTATTTGATAAAGACGGCCAGTGTTACCAACCACAGTGATCTCCCCTTGCTCGAAGCTGATCGAGGAGTGTTTTTACTTTTACATTTTTTTCCTTAAATATATTATCTCAAATCTTCAGGGACAGAGTTTAATACTTTTAAGTGTTCAGTGCAAGTTTTTGTATAGAATGAGCGATCGGATGACTGGTTTTTTTTTTATTCCGTGACTCGGTCCTTCGTCAAATGGCAAAAGTGACTGTGTTTTTGTGTACAGATATTCCACATTATTTTTAATCATTGTTCATAGATGATTTCATTGCCATGGTTATAGTAGTTAGTTGTAAACGTTTACAAGATGATATATTTTAAAAACTTTTTAATTGTTATATATTATATACTACTAGTGTATGGACCTTCGGGTTCCCATAAATGTGGAGAGCGTGGGCGTTGTAGCCGTCAGCAGCGCCGTGTTGGAATGGAAAGGGACATCTAATAATTCTATAAATATATTTCAACACAATTGCCTTTTGTTGTTATTTACTTATGTATACTTACGGAGACATTTGGCTCTTCAACCCAACCATCAAGGTTTTTCCGAATTCTTCACAAAGTTTTCTCGATAGTATAAAGAAGAATCTAAATTCTTGAGGTCGCAGTGATTCATTTTTCCTAGAACAAAAGTGTAGGGACACAAAAGATTGGCCTTTTTTGATTTGGTTTGAGTCTTAATTTGTAACCTACATTTATAAAGGAAAATTCGTTCGATTTAAACACGATTTCCAATATCCGGGTCAAGTTCTGAGAAATTTGGTAATTTTACCTACATACCAGGTAAATGTGTATATTATGGCTTTGGTTGGGGCCGGCATGTTACGTAACTTTAAGTCTTCAGTTCCTGGAATTAATAAAGAAGGCGTGAACTCGATTTAACCGTAAAAATATGTTTCATTGATTCAGTACCACATGTAAATACCTAACCCAAGGCGATTGTTGCAGAATACCTATGGCCTATGTTGGCCAAAGTTGAACACCTTAGTCCTTTTGTCAATCTCCCCCGGTTTAATGAACTTTTAACACTGTTTGTCTATATGGACCCTGCCTGAACTATGGCCCCCTTAGTTGACTAGGCATTGTTTTGATTCTTGCGTAGTTTTTTTTAAAAATCTGAAATCTATGCAGGTAACTTTACCTGAAGCAAAATCTTTAGAAGCATTTAAAATCGGATCGTCGAGATGAAAATTTAATCTGCAGAACTTTACGGGCATTAAGCATCTATTTTGTAATTTTGACGGCGCATCTGGCTACCTCGTCTAAAACGTGTATGCTAATTAACCTTTACTAAATAACCATGATGTATGTCTCTTGAACAGAATTCTTCAAGGTAATTAGAAAACATAATGTAAACGGTTTTTAATGTACGCCCACGTTTAATAAACATGCATTTTGTCAAATTTAGAAATAGACCAAAACTACAATACTGCCCCCGGGTTCTGTTTTCTGACTCAGCATTGCACTCTTTCGAGGCGTGAAAAAGCGACCTTGTCCTGTGTTTTTTAAATAACAAAAAATACCTTTCGGTGAATTTGATACAGTCAATATGATATAATCAATATCATCACAAGGAACATGTTAAAGGCCAAATATATAGTACAAAAATATTATTTAATCAAACGAAACAGAAGTAACGAATGCCTTAAGTGGTCCCATTGTCTGGGTGAAGCTAAGGGAACGCCCTAGGACCGACAGCAGCTGTGCCAATTTTTCTCTCCGTGTAATTAGAGGTTTGCTGATCGAATGCGTGATGCTGGGTGGAGGTTGGGATGACCTTTCATGTGAAAAATGAGGAAACGACCATCAAAGGATATCGCTCCCGATTATTACGAGCTCAGATGTACACTGGCAATGGCTTTTATTTTGCAAAATGGCATTGGTGTTATTTTTTTCGTGGGGGGGGGGGGGTATTTTGGAAGATGACAGCACACAGCGATTGCGTGGTAAACCCTACAACAAGGTCGCTATCTTTCTTCATAGGTTCATATTGCTGGTGTAAATTGGACTTCGATCTCAAAGTCTTGGTTCAATGTGCTTGCACAATTTTAACTCTTTTCAACGTCTCGCAGTCTTTTTAACAAGTTGTCCCAAATCTGCGATATTCAGGTTTTTTTTATCATGTATGAACGTAAAGAGCTCTCGAAAACAGATTCGTATAAATAGACATGATCCGAATATTTAAACTTTAGAGATAAAAATACTAAATACAATGTAATTAATTTTGGTGTGTACATGTATGTGTATTTTAAATTGAACACATTATCAAGGCAATAGTAAAAAAATATGTTTGCACACATTTCGTTTTTGATTGAGGTTCACTTTCTACACTGTAAACGATTTCTTTTTCATGGAACATTCTGATACCAAAATACTTAGATGCATGCGTGCCTCAATGAGAAGAAAAGTTCTCGTAACCCGCAAAACTGCGCATTAATCGCAGATCCTGTTTTGCTATTCTGCACACGTATATCAGCCGTTTCGGGTTGAAGTTGCGTAAAACTCTGGCAATTTTTTGCTTTACTTGTTTTCCTCCTTTAAAAAATAACTCTTTAAACCTCTCCATGTTATAACCCGCGACGATACTTATTTTTGCTTTTTTTATCTTCATACACAAACATCAAGAAGCTAGAACATTTTTGTGATTGTTCAATGTCAAGGCCAATCTTTATGTATCCCCTCGCAATGAAGCTGTAAAGGGTTTAATAATGTGCGTATGCCTGTGTGTTAGTGATAGGAGAGTTGGCACTTGCGTAATAAATATTCAACTTTTATGCTTGTCAAGGGAATTGCTATTTGAAGGAACTCTCAGCTGCTTTGCGACGTCTTCTTTGAGCTTGGTTTTAATCCAATACAAATTCATTGGATTAAAGATGTATAAACAGATAGACAGTAAGGAAAGTTGGGTAAAATTGAAAGTTGCTGTTTTAAAATTACTTGCGTGAAGAAGTATTTATAATTTAAGTCGACGTTTTATTCAAATTAGAAGAACAATGCAAAATTATGTACCTGAATACATTATTATACAAGGAAAACATATGTAAACGATTTTAGTCGATTTCCCTCAACGTGACCAATCAAAGTTGTTGTTTTCAGATAACATGATTAATATTGAACTTCCGTCCGATATTTTCCCCCCGACTGTAAGGGTTAAATCAAACTTGCTTACTCAGAAAAGCAAGCATTTAGCGACAACAACTTTATTTTTCTTTCTACCAAGGCGTGTCTCAATTCAGTTCTTGCGTACAAATACTTCTCGCAGGAACTGGGAAATTCGGATAGGAAGATCAATGAATTTCTTAGTTTGTAAGCAAACAAACAGTATTGATGTGTGGAGAAGTGCATACACCTAATTCCTCAAACATTTACGTGGTTCTGTGTTACTTAACCACTAACAGGTTGTAGACCAAGAAAACATTCACATCACATATCAATTATGATATTGCTATGCATGATGCGTTTTTTTTGAAAGAGTTTGCACAAGGCTGAGGGGTTGTTCAATGTTTTTGCATTTCAGCACATCAAAGAAAACATGTGAGGGTTAACCCCCTCCTTCCTCCTGATACATAACAGGACGAGCACGTTTTCCACCCACAATTTGGGGAATCCTAACAGTTGTAAAACTCTCCCACCTAAGATAAAAAAAAGCCACCAATTAAGTAATGTTGACTGAGTTCTTTCTGTTTGTAATCAGTGAAATACAGCTGTAGTACTTTTAATGGTTGCACTGCCCCTAGATGTCAGGTACTTTCTGAAAGTTTCTGCTAGTAGTTTCTGTTCGTAATCAATGAAATAGAACTTTTAGTGGTTGCATTGCCCCTAGATGTAAGGGTCGGACTTTGTTTGGCGATCTATGGGTCCAGATTAATGTTCTTTCAGAAGAAAGTATACACACGTCAATATTGAATAGATTTTTACAAATGAGTGGAAAAATACAATTAATTTTCTGATTGTGCCGCGCGAGCTTGTCGGGTAATTTTATGTTGCATTTAATAGTCTAATTTTTTAATTAATAACAAATATGAAAAGTGTATGATCGTTCAAAAACGGCGTGAAATGTACTGTGCTTAACCAAAGGACGTACAAGGCACGAATCGAAATAATTCTTGATCTGAGCGGAAAACAGGCCCTACTCTAATGATCATACATTATGTCAAGATATTTCCGTTCCAATCTTTCGATAATTTGAAACGCAGCATAATATTTTCCACTGTACGAACATGTACACATTTTATATACGCTGATTTTAATCAGATTCATTAAACGTATTGATTCTTCAATTATTCCATGGTATTTGGGCATAGCCTATTTTGAATCTCTATTTATAAGGTTTTGTGAATATTTGATTGAATTAAACTATTTACAGCGTTTTAAATTTTGCATCATAAACACCTAAGTATATTGGTTTGCAATTAAATCGACTTATTATATCTGTTTTTACAATGGGTATCAAATGTAATCCAGATCCCCTTTGTCCAATGTACAACTTAAGACTTATACAAGTTTTTAATCTATGTCATGACCTTGAATTTTAATTTTTGACAGAGCGTGGGAACATCAAAGCTGATCAATTACTTATTTATCTGTGTAGGTTGTTAATGTATGTATCAATTCTTGAGAGTGGGCTACAATTTGGGGATGGGGTTGGAGAGGGTATGGGAGGGCTCAAACAGTGTACTCGAGGATCAGACCTTTGATTATGAAATTTGATTTAATGTTTGTGATTCAAGAACCATGTACTGTACCGGGTTTACTTGATATTATAAATGTTTCCCGGTACTTCGGAAGTGTGAGAGAGTTAGGAGAGGGAGAGGAAACGAAGTTAAATGTAGCCTTAAATAAACGTTTTAATTTCAGTTGTGTCCTTAATCAAAAATAAAAATGCAGTATGCATAACAACTGACACTGAATCATCAATATTTGTATAGTTAACTCCCATAAGTAGTCTGACTTCTTTGATTCTCGTTGAATCTGCGCATACTTCTTGTTTCTTAATCATCACCGTTGGGGGTTTCATAGAAGAGTTACGCGAAAGAGGTTTTATTGTTATGCAATTGTCAAAAAGAATAATGGATTTTACCTTGAACAGTTTTGAATATTTAAGTCTTCTGAACCATTTGACGTTCATTTTGAGATAGACACAGAGTGAGAACCTAGTAAGTTGCAAGAACTTGTGTTCGAACCCTTTGTATATTATATATACAATAAAATATGTTCAAACCAGATAATTACAGAATAATACACCAGCAGCTTTAACAAGTTCTATATTTTCTCACTAATGACTGACGCTAATTATAAGCAATTCCATCGATGCATATACTGTATATATTGAATAATAACAGAATATGCAGAGCATGCAACCGAAGTTTAAAATGTTTCTGTTCAATAAGCAACGGATTTATAATACAGTATTTTCTCTCTCTCTCTCTCTCTCTCTCTCTCTCTCTCTCTCTCTCTCTCTCTCTCTCTCTCTCTCTCTCTCTCTCTCTCTCTCTCTCTCTTTAAAAAGTAAACTCAAGTGAAAATACATTTCTTTCTCTTCAACTAAAATCATCAACGTATTTGTTTCACTAATAGGTTATGAACCGACTCAAATTCATTGAGAAGTTATCTCAGCCTTAGTATTATCCTTTTTCATACTGTTAGAACTGACTGTGCATGTAGATTTTAAATCATCATCGATATATAGCGTGCTCGTTTTTGTTTTAGGCGACTGGGTGTGATGGCAAAGAAAAGTAGGTACATCGAATAAAATAGCCCACTCGAAATTACTTTCTCTTTTTGCCAACTTTGTTTACAAAATGATAATGCATTTTTTTGTGTAACAGTATTAAATAGATATATATCCTAAGATGTCAACAACTCTTCTAACAAAATATGCTAATTTTTTTTTACATATTTCAGTAGAAAGATGGGAACGCTATTGTGATTGATCAGGCATGGAAAAACCTGGTGCACAGGCCGTTGATGTGTGACTACGCTTACTCTTGTTTACTTCTCACTGTGACCATGACCTTCATTTAAATTCGACATCTGCTACTAATTTACTAAAATTGTTACATTTGCATATTCATGACGCACATTGAAATGACCAGATTCGGATATTTGTTTACGTATCAGACTGTTCATAACATTGAGAAAGAAAAAGGTGGAAAATAAACGCACGCTGATTTCCTTTACATTGGATAATTATACATCTATTCTTCATTCATAATTCATAACTGTCCAAACTTGCGTTTTAGTAATTGATGTATGCATTGTATTCTCAGAAAGAGATGCGTCCGTCTTAAGACGTGTATGGATAACAATAACGTACCGATAAAGGCGGTGTATACACACAGTCCTACAGTAACATTAATCATTTCAAACAATAAAACTTTCAACGGATGAGAAATTGATGTTTTATCACCTTTAACAAATGATATTATTTGTTCCAAAGATGCCATGAAACTTCTAGATATTGCTATAGAAATATGAATCTATATTATAAAATTTATTTCACGACCACGCCTAAAGTCACAAGGGAGAAGACAATTGTGTGTAGCTGAAAACTCTCAAAGACTGTTAGCTTAAATATTCTCTATGAACTAAAAATAACGTAATGGGTCATTTTTATCAAAATCTGAATTTGAAAAAAGATTTCATTTGAACAAAGTATGTTTTGTGCAATATAATAGCATAATTAGTGCTGTAAGAAAGTTTGTTAAAGACTCAAATTTTTCAAAGGAGAACTATGTCAATATTGTTGGTCCCTCTTTACCCTTTTACTGTGTTGAATTACTTTTGTACGAGAAATGCACTAAACCTATTTATAATTTAATCAATACAAATGTCCAATATATTATTCCAAACTCAATCATTCGATGGAATTCAAAAATTGTCATGAGAGGCTACTCCGAACTAATTTTACAGGATGTTTTCAAAGTATGTTTCAAAGTTACAACAGATACTACTGAACAGTGGCTACAATATAGAACTCTACTTAGAATTCTTCCTGTAAAATCGTATCTAAAAAAGATAAAAATAGTTGATAATGATACATGTTCTTTTTGTAATAATGAAGTTGAAACTATTGAACATGTTTTCACATCCTGTTCCTTTGCTTTAGATTTATGGAGTAGTTTAGGTGTGTGTATATATATATATATATATATATATATATATATATATATATATATATATATATATATATATATATATATATACACACCTAAACTACTCCATAAATCTAAAGCAAAGGAACAGGATGTGAAAACATGTTCAATAATATATATATATATCATGCTGTTTCAAAAAGAATTGGCTTTAATGAGTATAACATTATTTGGAGAGACTCCTACTTCTAATTCTAACTTAGTCATCAACTTTTTGATCCTGTATACAAAACAATATATTTTTCAATGTCTGTACAACAAAAAAGTTCCAATATTTGCAGGTCTACTATGTCACTTAATCCTTAGATATGAAATTGAAAATTGTGTTGCTATTAGATACTCTTCTTATGATAAACATAATGATAGATGGTTTGAATGGAAAAATCTTTTTCTTAATATTTAACTTCAAGAGCTTTATTCATTTCAGCTTATGGAAAATTGTATCAACTTGAATAGTTTTCTAGATTTATTAGATCATGACTTGTATGTATGTGTGTATGAATGTGGTGTATGTATTATAAAATGAAAAACTGTAAATTAAAAAAAAAAATAACGTAACTCGAAAATCAAAGAAATCACAAAAAACTGTGGTAAAATTAAGGGGCTGAATTAAATCTGTCTTTTAAGATATGATTTATTAAGCTATAAACTATTATTTACTAAAGAAAAAGTCCATATACTTGACCTTTTAAATTTGGGTGCTTTTCTAAAATTTCATATAGAGCTCTTCTTCTTAAAGAGACCAATAAAGTCTTAAAATGGCCATGACCATCGAAACCTCTTAAGGGTACTAGTATTGAGTCTCAATATTTGACTCGATCTAGATCTGTCATTCTCGTTCAGGTTGAAAAAAAAAATACGGTGACCAAAATTCTCCCCTGGCGGCAAGTGATGAGTGACAGATATTTCTAGGTGTGATGAACCCCGTCAACACTGCTGTCAGAATCTTGTCTGTTTGTATGACAATGTCTGTTTCTCTCAAACATTTCACTAACCCTGACTCTCAAGTTTGAATGGGGATGTCACAAACACATATTTTTCTTTGCTCTTTTAAATTCAAAGTTGATGAAGAGTAATTCTTGCTCGCGCGTTGTTGCCATCACCTCTCATCCCTTCCCCCAGCGGGCACGCAACGTTGTTTCAACGTTGAGAAATGGTTGAAATCAAGTTGCAACGTTGATCAACCATTATTCAACGTTGAATCAACGTTGAGGTTTAAACGTTGAAACCCAAACCATAACTCAACGTTGATTCCATGTTGAAGACCCAACTTATTTTCAACGTTGAAGACATCAACCACATTTCAACGTTGAAACAACGTTTTAATATATTAATGAAACTGAACACATATTTTCAAATAAACTTCCTTATCATTTGTTAAATTTAGGTTTTACTTATATTTTGTAAAGTGGAAGCATTAAATGACGTGTTTTTACAAATATTAAATGTTAATTTGAATACAATTTTATCTTATATATATTCCAATAAAATTAATATATTATTGTCATATCCAATTAAAATATCAATTTTCTTTTAAATGAAAAGTTAAAATAATACTTCACATTACATTAAAAAAAAAGAATGTTTTCATACAAAAAATTTGAGATTGAGCTGTGCGTACAGCAAGTGGCTAATTGCATTTTAACTGGGTCAGTGAGAAGGGGATGCGCGGACCAATCACTACTGCAAGCACTGCTGATCAAGGGAGTTATGCAATTTACCAGGCTGCTCTATGTCAGCTTGACCGCTAAAGACGCTATTGGTGAACAAAGAAAGTCAGTTCTTAGGTACACCTCGTGCAGTCACTACACAGATTTTATGTACAGTAAAATGCCGGGATTTTAGCTTTTGGACGATTAATTTGTGACTATTTTATATTTTACACTGGAATATCTTGGGAGTTATTTTTTAAAACAGTCTGCAGAATGCAAATGATGAACTGACTATTGTGGATTCTACGTTTTTGTGTTGACATCCTTTGTTTCATGTCATGGAAAACAAGCATGGCCACCATTTGGCGCAATGCACGCGGTTTCTTTGTGATCGTATTCCTACAGCCTTATTTAAAACAGTTGAAATGCCAATTGCAAGTTCAACTTTTTAACAAGGACTTTATGCACAAGCTGTTTAGCAAAGGATATACTCAAATACTATTAGGACTTAAATAAAGGCCGACTTTCTACATTTGGATTTTTTTAATAAAGTGTCAAAACACATAAAACAGCACAACGTATTAAAAGACGATATGTTTATAAACAACATTTTACAAAAATCACTTAATTTTAACTTTTTTTTCATTGTCATATCTATATTTTAAACCTGATTTCAACACAATTTCTACGTTGAATCAACGTTGAATTTTGACGTTGAAACAACGTTACATTTTCAACGTTGCCTCAACTTTCATATGCAACCTTATTTCAACGTTGATTCAACGTTGATGCCTGACGTTGAAACAACGTTGTTTCAACGTTGAAATGCCCGCTGGGCCGTTGCTTGGCTATGGAGACATAACACCATCTAACACCAGCTGGTCAATCTGACGGGAAATGTGTCCAGTTTTTTGTCAATATTCACCTAATGTCCTATTTTTTTGGCGTACATCGTTGCCGAACTACAAAACTTAAGAAAATGTTGTTTTCAATATATGATGCAATGATTAGCCAAGAACTGCTCATCAGTATCTGTCTCCAGTCACTCACCTCAAGCTTTATCTACCTGTTCACCTAACAAGTGAGACAGTATTTAAAAAAAATCTCAAACTAGCAAGTCAAGCAGTGCGGTGAGTTAAAATATATGTTGCTAATTTGAGATTTTCCTAGTGCACACTTTGTAGCATCTAAAGCTGGCGCCGTCCGTTTACAGGGTCTGGGGATGAACATGATACAATGATCAAGATAAGTCATGTGATCTTCATCAATAAATCATCAACTGTAATAACTGAGCCAACAAATGTGAATTCTGTCGCATTTGGGTCACATTACCAAAGTACGCATAGGGGACCGTGTGACATCGACAAAGAAGATGTATGCACATTGAAATAACGATGTTCCTTTGCAGCTTCAAGCATCAGCGTTTCTTCTTCATTAGAAATAAAGTGAATATGAAAAAGATTCTTCTCCTTCATAAAAGATGTTTGTAGCTTTTACACAAATTTAAACTTCTGTAAAAAACTGTTGTTATTGGGTATTGGCAAGAATGACCTTGTGGAAGATGGATTTTAACACACAGATCAAAACGCCACGCTTCTGTTACTGGACAAACTTGTAATGTTTACCAGGAAATTGTGTTATTTTTGTAACGAATATGTTACTTAATCAGAGTTGCAACCTAATACAACCTGTTTCATAGCGCAAACATTCCCCCGTCATCACATGTACAGAAACGAATACATTGTACTTGTAAATCAAGTCTGTTGAGAATTTTTTTTACCTATATACTGGGTTTCCTTCTCTATGTGAGGCGAGGTGCGGATCAGAAACCCCTGACTCGGGGAGATGACTGAGATGAGGTCAAAAGTACCTTGAATTTTGTATACAGCTTTTAAAAACCAAGGCTCCTGTAGGTGCTGGCACGATAAAAAAAACCCTCACTGATGAATTCATACCACTTTAAAGAGAAGCACTACATGCAGTGACAATTCTTGACTGCAAATTTAAAGTTTACATTAACATAAATCTTAATATCAATTTAATATATTAGGTTATCACAACCTCCGAATTTTTGCATGAAAGTAGGAAAAATTTGTTATTGTTTTTAATCTCTACTGTGTAGTTGTTCGATGCTTGGTAAATGTTATCTGTTCCACTGCGAAACCCCATATTGCAATAATTTGCTTTTCCCTCTGTTTTAAACAGTGTCATTAATTTCCTTTCAATGATCTTAAGCAATGGGAAAATCTGTAACTTATAAAACAAATTTTCTTCATCTTCAAAGTATACTGTAATTGAAGCATGGTCAAAAAGAAAAAAAAAAGCCAAGGGCATCCGATGCATGGTGAAATCACCCTACTTTATTTTTTTTATTTTTTTTCTGAACAAGATATCCTCGACCTTGAAACTGGTGTACTACAAAACCCCGGTATCAAATAACACAAGACATTAAAACTACACCGAAATAAAAAGCCTAATATTTCAGATCGACACCTTTGCTTCAGAAATATGATCTATATTCTGAATCTTTCATTGTGAACCTTTAAAAGGAAATCCTGGTTCCTTGCCAAAATTGACGGTCATTAACTTTTTATGACAAATTAACTGTCTCAAATATTGCAATCACAAAAAAACATTATTATTATTTTTTATTTTTTATTAGTTTTTTGCTGACTAGTTGTAATCGAAATCCATATTTTAGCCTTTTATGTACATATTAACGTGGTGGCATTTCCAAAGAATATTACATTTTCTCAAAGGATGTGATAGTCATATAAGTAGGTCGGAACTTTTCCTGTAAACACTCGGTAAGTGAACATCAATAATTCTTGTGCAAGCCACCCCCTCTAAAACACTACATCAATTTTATGCCATCGAAAAATAGAAAAACTACAAATTTATCAACGGCAAATTCATTAAACAACATATTGCGATTCTAGTATTTTAACTATTGCAAGAGCAGCTTCTTTCAGTTCCTTCATCGTGCCATCCAGATGGTCAATGACTTACCATTGCAAAGGACGTGCAATCTTAAATGGGTTAATCATTCTTGAAGTCACGCTTGTCTCCCGGCATGCCTAGCAAAACAAAAGCAGTCCAGATTACAGGGGTAGTTATATTTACATGCGCCAATCGTTTAATAACCTTACTAAAATATTTAACGCTATGTTTGATGGAGATGAAACGCCAATTTCTAATAAAGTTCCTTAGTTAATTTCATTACTTTAGAGGCATCAAAGTTGAATATTATTTTTACGACCCCCGTCTCCAGTTTGCTAGTTATCTTGGAGATGTAAGCGATAACTACCACCGAACCTTTGGTGATTGAGGAAATTTGCAAAAACCAGAAATGCCTTTTCCTTGTAAATCTCCATCGATCTGTTCGCTTCTGGCTGTGATATTGGTGTGAGAACAGCCGTTATTTCTCCAAATGCAATCTGATTATGCAGTAAACAGAACATCGAAAATGGACAAATTCGAAGAGTCATAACAAAAGATTACTCGAGTTTAGGTAATTTCTTTAGTTTGAATTTAAGCAATTCATAATGAAAACGGGAATTACAAGTTATAGAGGTTATCAAATAAAGGTTTATTTTGACAAATTCAAACAATGCTAAAATGTCTTTATCAAGTTAAATACACGTAGTTATATTCAATTTCTGGTATAAAAGTTATGACAGTTTTGTTTTAAAAGTATTTTGGCTCGGTTAACAACTTTGATATAATTGTATTTTTTGTCATTGCAAATATTAACCCCTTTTCATTTTAGGAACAATATTTTCTAACTTAAAGTATTCAGACTGGAGGGCAAGATATAAAGTGGCTTTACGAGTATTTTTGTAATGGATTCAAAAAATGACTCTGAATGAATGGATGACAGTAAATTACATCTAATCAATGTTGATAAAGTGGTGTGTGGTGGTGACTGTGTACATGAAAATTACTTGCACCTAATACATGTATATGTACAGTGATCACAGCTATAAGCGTTTTCATCCTTATTATGAAACTTCAAAAAAAAAATCAGAATTGCATAAAGCAATCTCTCTCTCTCTCTCTCTCTCTCTCTCTCTCTCTCTCTCTCTCTCTCTCTCTCTCTCTCTCTCTCTCTCTGCAGCATACTAAACAACATACATCTGATATCTGAGGTCAATGACCGTTCGGTCCCTACCCCTGGGTGTCTTCACCCTCGGCGTGTTTCACCCTAATGATACCCCGTGCTCCACAGAGACTGTCGCTAAAGGCTGAATAATTGAAAAGTACTTGAAAGTGCTTTACACTTGATCAAATATCTCAATAAATTACAATATGGAATAAAAGTCTTTTGCATTTCCAGCAAAACACTCTTGATTGAATTCCAAGGACTTTACACCAATCCATTAGTTTTCTACATGGTTACTCTGATGAATTATTCACAGGCTCTCTGTATCAAACAATGCTGTAACAATAAAGGGAACAGATTTCTCCCCGTAAAATGAATGGACACTGGTAAAAACTGCTTCAATTCCATATTGTAGTCAAACTATTTCATATACATTAACAAACTTAATCTTAAAAAAAAACAACCCACCTGATGCCACAGGTTCCATGTACTAGTATACATACATGTACATGTATTGCCAGTATATTTTGTTCTACTGGTTTTAGGCATAAACTTCATAAAACTGATATAGAATTGTATGTATTTGGTAATTATTTAGTAGCATATTTTGTATATACATGTACATTTATTTTGTACGTATATGCTAGTATTTTACTTTTGGTGGTTGGGTTTTGTTTTTACTTTTTTGGAGATGGGGGGGGGGAGTAAATCTATTACATATAATTAAAAATGTTCTGTGTTGTATCCAACCCCACCCGTCACGAAATCCTTTCTCATCAGTTCAATTAGATGTTTGATTTACTGTATAGGACTGCACACAACGCAAAAACGTGTCAATTAACTAGCCATATAGGTGTCGAGGCCGACATTAATGATGATGTAAAGAAGTCCGTGATGAGGCCAATCAAAAGAGATCGTGTTCATTGCACTCAGCAAATACTATTTCAGTATCCCATTCATTCAGCGGCTGAGGAGCCCTTTCTGGTTTTGAAATGTTACAAAGGAAGTATCATTCGAGATGCTGTGACATTCACGACCCCTTTGGGTCCTCCTTCTAAAGATGAAATAATGAAAAATCTCCATTTTCCAGCGGAAGTGAATCAGGTGTGATGGAATTCCCTCTAGTGAAAGAACCTACTTTTTAGTTTAATCAATATAATCAGACCATTATTATGGCGTGTTTTTTTTTTTCATGCGGTATTAGATTGCAGTATAGTTATTTTTTCCCTTCTTTGATAATTTCCAATATGAGTTTTAAATCTGGATTGACATGCAATAATTTTGATATGAGATTGAACAATTAATAAAGCTTTGTAAACTAGAAATTAATATTATAATTTTCAAAAAGTAATCCTTTCAAAAATACCTATGTTCTATATATGCTGGTATATTGTTCAAATATACAAATATAGATTATTAATGCTTAGCAATAAAAATTTCGGGATAAAAAAAAACGCTTATATGCGACTAATCGACCAGATCGGTCATCGACACTAATTGATAATCAAAGTACTGAAGTACTAACGGGAGTTGATTTTATCGATTTTTTTTTTTAAATAAACAATATGTTTTTGTTGTTTGTTTGTTTTTGTGGTTTTTTTTTGCATGGTAAGCGTTTTCCTATATTATTTGAATTACGCATATTTTTATTATATAAATTCTCCGACAGGAATCTCGTGAAAACCCCATATGAATCTTGTTGTGTAATATTCAAACAATTAATTCCATCAAACTACGTATCAGTAATCGAAATAGTTCTGAGAAATTGCATGGATTCAGGCAATATTGAATTCTAGTCTCCTTCAACCAGATCGACGTTCGGCTATCTCCGTTAATATCCGACAAGCGAGAGAGACTCTGTGCTTGTCGGAGATTTACGGAGACAGTCGAGCATCTATATTGAACTCTGGCGTAGGAATACATACAATGTCCGACTACAATTAATATTTAAATTGTTCGTAAAATTTAAAATCTGACAATTTACAAGGTATCTATGGATAAGTTTCCTTGAAAACAAGTCTTTAGAATACACTACATCGAGTATATCGATTAGAACTATACATTGTCAGCGATGCTGATTTGTGCTTTGGCCTAAACACTGTTTCACTTTCAGTTTGCCAGAGTAACTGCATTGGAGAGTTGATTAAAATCAACTCCTAAAATTGCTTGAATATTGGTAGAAATGGGGAATAAAACTACTCAAAGTCAAAGTCACCAGTACCTAATAGAAACTGAGTCAAATTATGTGTGCTCCTGCGACATAGTACAATTCAATTAATGTTTTTGGAGCATTTATGCAATTAACGTAACAGCTGTAGCATAATGATATGCCTTTTAGTTCTGAATATGATACAGAATACATTTATCAGCATCCATGTATTTGAGCGCATCCTGAATCAATTTCATATGTTGGCCTGATTTCGGCTTTTTATGTGTCAATATATAGCTGTTTGAAGATTTATTTGCAAATTGGCACTAGTGCTGTGTAACTGTGGCACAGATCTTTTTGATTTGCCATCATTCACTTTGCTTTATTGTATTCGATTCGTTGCAATTGTATTATTAATCGAGTTGAATGAGTGCACGTCCAGTGTTGTTTATTTTGAAAGACTGGCTCTTTTGCAAGACATAATGTTTATCTTGGAACTAACGGAAACTTGCACAAAAACTAAATCGAGGATTCGAGGTTATCGTGCCAATGGGTGCTGTCACTAATGGATACAGTGTATTTTGAAAATGGTATTTTTGTCATCAATGTGACTAGCATCAAACATTGTTCTAAGGCTCTGGCCGCCACGCAGGGGTCAAAGTTCGAAGCTTGTCGACGTTATCGCTGACGCTTTGACTACATATACATGTATATATAAAAAGCCTTTGTTTCAATGTGAACTAACCTTAATTTTAAATCTGCCCACGGAAAATGAGGGCAAATGGGAGGGGGAATTGAAAGTGAGCAAAACTTTTCCCTGTACTATGCAGTCTAACGACCATCACATCCGCCTTAGTTTGTTGTTTGTGACCTAGTTGAAATTAAACATTCTAATATAAGACTGGAAAAATTATTTTGAATAAGTTAAGACGTTGGGGATTTCTGTCGCCCTAAAGCGAGCGATGCGTTGTAGCAAAACAATGTCTTTTTTACTCTACTGGGTTTTTTAAAAACGCGCGTCTCTATGCCAAAAGGGCTAGTGTTCACCACCCCGTCCTGCTCTTTTAATTGCATTAATAATAAAACGGATAAACATCTTTAACGTCACCTAGCGATGAAAATTTTAATCACAATTCTAGCTTACTATCTCCCAAAAGAGTGTAAATCTAACACCAGAAGTAAATTTGTTGAAGGTTTATTGGAAATATGGTTAAACTGTTTGAAACGAGAGTGAACCAATATTGAAGATCTGTTGTCTGTCCCAAGTATTTGCTTCCATCACTTTTTGAGAATCTTTAATACAAAAAACCCCACATTTTTGAAAAAGAAATACAGTTGAAATCAATAAAAGGGAAACTCCTTGATAAATTCATTAACCTATTATCATTTTTAACTCATAAAAGTTCACAGAAACGAAAACAAATTTCTTACGGAGATTTATAATGGAAAATGTTTTACATCTTTTCACTATTCGGAACTCACTCGGAATACCTCGCACAATTTTTCAACGTTATCATCCGGGCAATTTCATGGCTGATGCAATGCAAAATCTCCGTAGACTTTTTCTGGGGGGCGGGGTGTATTTAAACATGAGGCCGTAGAGGGGGCGTTTTAAAAAAGACAATCTGGACATTTTTTTTTCATATTAGTGGATGAACCTAGTTTGAGCACAAAGGTATTTATGATTAGTGAAATATCAAGCGAAAATTGCTGGAAGCAAAAACTCGGGACAGAGTATACTAGTAGTGAGAATTGTCACAGACAAAGGTGCCGAGGCGGTTCAAAGTTCTAATGGTCAACAACAACAGTGTGTTTACTATCTACATTGCAAAACACTAATCTAACACCTTTTTATCATTATGGTAACTTGATTGACACAGGCTCAGTCAGTACATGTATACTGCTTGATAAAGGGTGCTTGTCACTTTGTTTACTCTCAGCATCTGCCACACAACTACTTAGACTGATGTGCCCTTACATGTGGATATCATATTATATGGTATACAATGTTATTTTTCACTAAACGACATATAACTACGGATATTCATACATTAAATATCTTATAAACACAAAAAACTTAGTACTAGTATACGTTTATTAGATGTAATGCAATACTTTCCATTCTAATCTTATCATATTTGGTGAATTAATACGTATGTGTAATCGTTTATTGTGTTGTTGATACATGAATCTGTTCTTTCTGTAATTTTTCCTTGATTTTTTGCTCTTAGTTACAAGACATAATGATATTACAGTGCAATAATACAATTTATAATCATGAAATTATAAAACATTTTACAGTATCCGTATTATGTTTGTTTCCTGTGTAGTTTTACTACACAAGACAATTTTTATTTATCAGCCTATAAATAGAGAAATATTTAAATTCAGTTCAATTTATTCGCTCAAACCACCAAGTGATATTATTTTGAGGCTTTAGGTACAATATGTAGACAAACAAAACAAACAAATTACACATTGAGACCACGGAAATAGGTACATGTCATGGAAAAGTGTCCTTTATGGAGGATGGACTTGCTCACATGTTCACAATGTGAAAGTACGCATTTTTTTTTATCTATATACATTAATTCGGTCAGCAATTGACTGTGAATCCGTGAAAATTTGGCCTAATGCAATTTTAGTTGATCCGTGGAAAACCCACATTTAAGAAAATAGTAGAAATCGTCGTCTGAATTAGATGAGGCAGGGACCATATAATTCATGTTGAGGTACACACAAATTGGTAGAAGCATGATTGCATAGGTGTATGTACATATATTAGAACCATTTTAACAAGACCTTGGACTTTGGATAGTTGTGTCAAACAGCAATGTGACGTAGGCCAGTCTATTTCATTGCTGGCCACTCAGCCATGGCTGTTTGAAATCGACAAGATTTGTCTGGCTTTTGAGCTAAAACTACGCAATCAGTGCATATTTCACTTGATACCTCGTCATTTTTAACTTGTTTGGACGAAAGAAATAGATAGCTACGTCCAACCGAAAGTCCAAGGTCTTGTTAAAATGGTTCTATATATCCGCAAAGTCCTTGCGCTAGGTACAATTATCATGGTCTGGAGTTGGATGTTTATTTTATGTACAAATAAATAATTTTTTTAAATTATTCGTTTAGAACCATTTTAACAAGACAATGGACTTTCGGTAGGACGTAGCTATCTATTTCTTGCGTCAAAACAAGTTAAAAATGACGCGGTATCAAGTGAAATATGCACCGATTGCGTAGGTTTAGCTTAAAAGCCAGATAAATCCTGACGATTTCAAACAGCCATGGCTGAGTGGCCAGCAATGAAATAGACAGGCCTAATTCACATTGCTGTTTGGCACAACTACCCAAAGTCCAAGGTGTTGTTAAAATGGTTCTAATGTATTCAAAATCTGATATTTCCCCTGTAATTTATAAAAATTGTATATATCTGCATCACTTATAATTCTCCTCCAGGCATGAGTTTGCTCTGTAAGCCTTTCACTCCAGGACCTCCAATACGAGCCCACAAATGACAAAAGTCAAGTAATCACTTGATGTCAAAAGCTTTTCAAATCTTTAGATTAGACTAAACACCGTTCAGAATGGAGAAACATAAGCCGGATCAAACTCGTCTGGAGCCTTGTTACGTAATTGATCGATTTTTTTTCAAATTGTCTCGGCTAAATTTATTTCATCTCGGACATTCCAATTTCTCTAGAATTGATATGGTAAGGGTTATGTTTAACAAATTTGTCTTGAAAATCGTTGTTCAAACATTTCTGTGCATGATTCATAAGTCAACGGGCGTCATATTTTTACGCATTCTCTACATTTACGTGACAATAATCAAGAATTGTCCGAAAACAGACTAAGTATGCAGAAATGAACCAATATTGCACTCAATTGTGAGGTTTCGTAAACCGATGAATATTCCTGATAACAATGAGAAAGAAACACTGCAAAATATATTTTTGTATTAACGTTTGAATTACGTCATTTGAATAACAACCTTTGAAGAGACAGACTATTCGGTGAATGCCAAAGTTTTAAGAAGGCACATAACTCATGCTAGGTACACATCTATTATGATGACAGAATAATCATCCAGGTTTGAGTGGAATTGATTTATTGCCTAAAATTAAGACTCAACAATGTGCAGAATAAGCATTTTCATGGTTTTTTTCAATTCTACGCGATCAACGGCGTAATAGGTGGAATTACAAAGGTTTTGCTCTAATCGTTACCTGAGTAATTTGTTTACTTATGGTTTTTTCTTTAGATGCATAAAAATGCATTCGTTTGAGAAGACCTGTTTACATTTGTTGTACTTTTAAATTTGGTGAGCATATTGAAACCACCAACACACGAACAGGTAAATATTTAGAAGTTCAGCGAGATAAAAGTATCGATTGCTTTGAAATCAGGAAATTGTCGATTTGACATTCATTTTTATAGAGTTGTATTAGAATTCAGGTACATTTATATACATGTATCTAATTTAAAATACAATATATTCAACATTTGTATAGCTAGAAAATATGGCACTTATTAAGGATCTATAATACAGGTGTTAAATGATGCCGTGTATAAATACAAGTGCAAGCATTTTCAACATGGTAAACAAATACACTTGGGGGGATGCCTGTTCTGCAGTTTGAATCGTAAGAAGCGGGTTTTCATGGATTTGTCGTAATTGGGAGAAATGAGAAAAGAAAAAGTAAACAAATAAATAACTTTATTTATGAGTATGTGAAAAGTGCAATTGTATTTTTCTATCATTCTCTCCTTCTCAAATAGACCTGTCTTTGTTTAATTGATCTTGGGTGGTATCTCTCTTTTGTGGTCACCTTATCTGTACCCATTATATCGCTGAAGCATTAGAGCGAGCACTTTAGCGAGTATTCCTTATCGAACACAATGCTACTACATGTACTTCGAATTAGTCCACCCTATCGTTGGCGATCCAGATTAACAGATTGGGGAGGATCGATGTCCACTCACTAAGTTTCAACTGTATTAGTGTTCATACAAAACAAACAATACAGAAGCCTAGTACCACCCCTCACTCCACAAAAACACACATGTATATTTGCATACAAATCGTGTATTTTGCTTATATTAGATTTTGTAAGTAATCTACACTGCTGTTGATTTGGCCAAGTCTCAGATGGTAGACTTCTTCGAAGTAAAAACGATACCCAAATCGATTGCCTTTCCTTAAATCATAATCAGAAAAGTATAAAAAAAAAAAGAAAAAAAAAAGAGTATAGCAAAAACACCATACCTGATGTATACATTACTTTTGGTGTGGCATTAACACTAAGGGGAAATGAACATTTATCATCACCGAGAAGACGATGATCAGAAGAAGCTCGTCTTCGCTGGGAAGATAGATAGTAAAATAGTCACACATAGCGACAACAGTGTGGCGACAATTGAGATCAGCAGAAAATTTGTCCGGTTGTTGACCCGTTGAACTATGTGTAATTTTAAAATTGCATCGTAATTATGGCTGTTATGCGTGCAGTGAAGGGAAATAAAAAAAATTAACAAGCAAGATAGATTAAAGAGGAAGAGCTTTTGAAAGCTATGATTCTGACGAGTTTATTTTAGACCCCATAATTGCCAATCAATTGTGCTTGGCAGACGAACGATAAATAATAAGATGTAAATTATGTGGCAATTAATTTTTGTTTAATGTAATACACCGTTCCGTATTGTTTGATCAAGGTGAAATAAAAGGTTTGTAATCAATTTGAACAAATAAATGATGTGTTTGGTTTCATATATTGAATTTCGGCCATTTTGTCACAGATGGGGGAAAAACAATAACAGCGCCTCTTATATCACAGGATGAAATGATATCTTGAAATCATTGGACTTTGGTATGGGTTGGGAAGCGGAGGCTTTTAATCCTACCATAAAATGACTATCAAATCAGTATGTTTTCAATTGAAAACCACAACAAAAAGAACAGACGAGTGTAACGACCTTTAGTCGTGTTCTCCTCAAGAGGATGAAGGCATCCATTAAAAGCTTAGCATCAAGTGCATCTTTGTTCCTTCAACACGCGAAAAAGTCACCCACTCTCTGAATCACGTCTTCAGAAAGATTTCATTTAATATGATTACCATTTATACGCTCTCTATCAATGAGTAATTTTTCTTTGTATTCTGAATAATAAAAGGATAACTTTTTTTTCTAATTTCGTAATTCAAAATATTATGTAGACATGAAAGAGATATTAAGGACCTAGCGTTATTAAGCTCTGAGGAGGCAGGCGTAGGCTTTTCTTCAGTCGAATGTACCTTTACCTTTATTTTCTTCTTTGTAGTTATTTTCGTTTCCCAATAAACAACCTACAGCTAAATGATGACCAAATGACTTTGTGGCATTTCTTATTAAAATGAACCTTCTTTTAGTTTTTTTAAGGATATTTTGGGTTTATGAAATGACTTTTATCTGATTTATTTTAGTGACTAGATACTCTATGGTGCTGAGTGTTCTAGGCTGCTTCCTTATATAACCGTTAAAATTGACTACAGGTTTTTTGGTTTTGATAAAGAGAGGACTTATTCAGGCTCTGCCTGCTGTCCAATCCCTTTATGTTTTTATAATGTGATATTGTTCAAATTAAAGTGATGATAAACACATAATGACGCCGCCGACGGAGGAGGAGGAGGAATAAGAAGAGGAGGAGGAAGAAGAGTATGATGCTGAAGCACGATGATGATACATGATTTTTGGCAGTTGTTCAAGCTTGCTTGACATTGTATAAGATGATCATGCAGTGTTCTGATGGTTGCAAATTATTTCCCCCTTCAGCTCTTACAACATGCTATTTGTTCCTCCAGGCAAAATGTATAATATGCATCAGGACTTATGTTTATCAAACAACCCACCACCAATTTTCGACCAAGCTTATTTTAATGATTAAGAAAACCTTCTCTTCAGAAGAACAGCATCTTTCTATTGGTCTATTATTGGGAGTTCATTAAACTCCTCGTGTTTTTTTTCTTTTTCTCAAATCGCCGAACAATCATTTTCTTTCGTTTAAGCAATGAGCTTCAAACATTGTGGGAGGCCCATATTGTTTAAAAAAGTCAACGACCTTGGGGAAACTGAAACGGTTGTTTATCAAGTTTATACAATGTCATTACGAATTACTTAACTTTGTTTTTTATGGTAAAGTGCACATTGATGGCAATGGTACAATAAGCCCGCTGTTCAGAATTACACAACGTGCTTTGATAACGAATTTCGTTATGATGCAGTCAGTAATAATCGAAAGGTTGTTTTTCAGGTTTAGAAAGTAAAAACAAATTATCAAATGACGTCAATTTTAATTTTTAAAACTCGTCCAAAAACACGATTTCATTAGGCCTACTCTTTTATAAAAATTATTAGCATGATCATGATTTCTCTACAACTAGAAATTAATTTTATAAACGTAATTAACGGTCAGGTTTTTGTAAAATATTGGAAACCCATTCTTTTTCTTTGTAGCTCTCAGTGCGAGGTATGAGCAATTGAAATTCTCCCTGAGAAAAGGCTGTGTTGACGTCACAGGCTTTTAGTCGTCACCGCCACGGCGTGTAACAGCGGAGCGGGGCGCGAGCAGGCAGCGATAGACACCAAGGCGATGGGCGCTATGTCGCGAGCACCGCTCGACCAGCGGTTACACCCCTCTCCCTCCAGCTTCCCGCGGACTTGCTTTCTGACGGTTACCGAAAGATTTCTACCCCTGATAATGAGTTTAAAGTCGATACGTATTCAAATGATAACCCTAGGACATGCAAACTTTTATACAACCTAAGCAAATATTTTCAAACAAATACACAAAGTTCGTTGAACAAAGATGTAAATGTTATGCAAGGAAAGCGGACCAATATTTATTGCTTTATTGCTTTTTTCCTACAAGTGTATGCATGACCACCCAGAAAGGAATGTAAATTGGAAGTGCAAAACAATTCATGTCAGAAACTAAAATAAAAGGTGGGACAGAAAGGCTAGAAATTGTGAATGGTGATCGAGCGAGTGCATATGAATGATTTTTATGCGCAACTAAAAAACTAGCAGTGATGTATTCCAGAGAATGTTAATGCTGTTAGCTTTTTTAATTGAACTTCCATTTTAGATGAGTTGATTTAGAGGAACACTTGAGTGTCATTTATTGTCATCTATGTAAGACAGAGTATCAAGCACTGATTGCAATAATATATCAAATGATCTCCTATATATTTTTAATATGATGTTTTTTTTAAAGAGGGACCTCCAACCATAAAATAAAAATGAGAGAGGGCTACATTGTTGCAGCTACTTTAAGTATGTAAATTGAACAGGCACATGCAATAATGTAAGCAAGTATCCCCCGTTTTTAAATAAGATGTCTCTGAAAGAGGGACCCCCCCCCCCCGAAAAAAGATGAGAGAAAGTTACATGGTTGCAGTTAATTTCTAAATGTATGAACTCAGCAGGCTCGTAGCATCGATTTTGAAAGGGGGCCTTCGCATGCTATTCTTGACAAGGCAAAAAAATCCACATGGCCAATCTTTACAAAATCCTAATTTTTCTATATGTAAATGTAGAAAACTGTCCGTTATGATACACGTCTGCTCAACAGGTGTGCACGTGTCTTGTTTAAACATAAATCTGTTGTTTTAAACCCGTGGCAATAATTTACAGCTTCCGATTTGATATAATATCCGTACCGACAAAAACATATTTTATTCACTTGATGAACTTGTTATTAAGACTACGTTTGGAAAGATTATAATATATGGCATAATTCTTATTTATAACTGCTTTATGCATTGTTATTCTAACTACGTTATATATAAACACCAATTTATAAACATATTTACAGAGCATTTGGGATATTGTTAACAGTCATTCTATAAAAAAGAATTTGTTATGCGCAACAGCTTAGTTGCTGCGTACAATAATGTGGAAAAATATTTCGAAGAAGGTTTTAAAATTATTGCAACTGAGCAGTAAACACATTCAATTCGGTTCAATTTATTTCCTTGTTGTATAACTCATCAGAATACAAATATTTAAAAATTCTATTAACTTACAATCGGTTTATAGACAGATAACAGAATATGAATTTTATCACAATGTATGGTTTTCAAAATACATGTATATATACAAGTGCAATTTGGTGTATATGCTACTCCAATGGTAAACTTCTTAATTTCACAAATTGTAACAGGATTTTGCCTCAATAATTGAGTTTTTTTTGTATAATTTACAATAAATAATTCAGCTAGTTAGTAAACATTACGTTTTACAGTTACATAGTTAACGCTGAAATATAAACTATATTTCTTAATTCTTCACATAATGAACATTCCATAATAAAACGTTCAGAGCTGTAGTTCACATCGTGTAACAAGGTGTTGCCTGAAAAGGAAGTCCATGTAATGGAAAATTTGCTTAAATAAATCTAAAATATAGATCCACATACATGTAGTATATACATGTACCTGCCTCTCTTTCATGTATAAACTTTGATCTCCCTTAGAAGCCATATAAGAGGGCTACATAAATATATTTATCCTGCATCTTATACATGTACTCTTGATAAAGGTCACTGACTGTACACTTCCAAGACAGCATAAACTAGGCTCTGTTTGATACAGATTCTTTATAGGTTACATTTGACAAAGAAATCACATTTTTTTAAAAACAGGATGACAATGGCCTTATGATAAGAACAAATATATCATAATAAAATATTGGCGAATCCAACGAATAATTTTGTTTGCTACACAACCCCACCCCCCTTAAAACGTTCTCTCTACTAAACTGCAGGTGTGTAGCTCCCGGTCTGAAAAATTCGGATGGACTCCCAGGTTGTCCATTCGAAGTTTTTCAGACCGGGAGCAACCTGCGACCTGCAACCAACTCTCTCTCTCTCTCTCTCTCTCTCTCTCTCTCTCTCTCTCTCTCTCTCTCTCTCTCTGTTTTTATCGATCCAGTTCCCATTTTTCATAAATAAAATCTTTACATCAATATTACCCTAAGGTAAAATAACATTTAACACCATATCTGTTTTTCTATTTCTATAATATTAAAATTCTAATTATTTTTCTTAATTGACCTCTAGTTATGTCTCGACAAACACCACCATTTAGTTAAGCCAATGAGATAACAGGCTGTACTGGGACGGAAATTGTCCATAACACAGCAACAAAACAAAATTTGTTTCAACATCAGGAAAAACCGTACAATATACGTAAATTGATTCACTTAGTGCAGGGGTAAAGAAGTACGTTCTGACGCGCGGAGTATGGGAGTGAACTGAGAACGGATAGACGGACGCAAACAAGGCATCTGTCGGTGACCAAAAAGACACTGTATAGAAAATCAATGGGGGATACAGTAGTTATATCATTTTCAAGGTCACGAGCGCCAAATGTCGTTTGGTGCAGTATTGAAAATCATTATCGAGCAAGTTATGTTTTAAGATTTTGTTACAGTATCAGTCACAGGGATGCTGTAGTCCGCCAGATCCGCTACGTATGCTGCTGGGGCTTGAATTACAATGGAGACGCATGTTGCGAAGTGTCAACTCGCTGAACAGTTGATTTTGATTAAAAACAATGTCATAATGATCATGTCCCCAGAAGTGACGAAATTCTATCATTTCTCGTGTGCGTGTAATAATGAAGATATGTATACACATCCAATTTCTCAGTATAAATAGTTCAAGTTAGTTATTTTGTAACATAGGACTCATCGGTGAAAATTTTCATTACATTTTAGAATGTTTGGCATGAGAAGAAATGAGGAAAGACTAAACACAAATTGATGTAAAAGACCTGTCTGTTCCCCCTTAATTATTCTCCCGATCTATTGATATCAAAGTGTTTTACAAATATGTAATACGTCCATCTTTACTACCCTTTTCCTGTATGTACGTATGTATATGTACACTTCTGATGATCTATATACATGTTCATTGGTCGAATAGTGGTCATTCAAAAAATCACCTCCATCTCCCATTAACAAAGTAGTGTCAATGTTCTTGGCATGCGCGGATCTAGAAAAAAAATCAAAATTCTTAAAATTACATTATAAAATTACCAAAAATATGCTTCGGACCCCCCCCCCCCCGGGCAAACTCGATTACACCGTTCTGCTTCCGCATCAACCAGTATCAGACCATTTATGGTTGTTTATTAAATCAGTTGACACGGAGCAAAACGCACAGAATAGAATTGTATTTTCTATATGAAATATACCCAGATCCAAACATCAACTTTTCATATTCTGTGTGTATAAAGGAGTAAGTGGAAATTAGAGTGTGCAAGGGCTCTTCCCCTCACCCAGTTTATATGTATCCTTTATGTGTATTTCAGATACAAAGTGAGATACCTTCTTTATTTACTACATCTAGCATCATTTTGCTACATCCGTTATATAGACGTGAAACATATAATTTAGAATGGTAGATTTGTCAGATATCTTGACGATCAAAAGTTATTACTGATGGTTATCATGGTTCAATACATATTTCAGTCAAGCGTTTTTTAATTAAAAATAGTAGAATGAGTAAGAGGGAGACGTGTTTATATACGTATTGACGTTTATTCAAATACTAAATAAACTCTATGCATAAAATTCATGTATGGAGAAATATCCCATGTTGCTGACCAACCGTGTAGAATTCTACATATGTAGGACAATGCATTCATGCATCTGGTTTTTATTTTAAACACCAGCTTTGATTCCAATTATTACTTAAACTTTAGGTAAAGTTTGACATGTTTGATCGTTTGTTGTTTATTACGTGTACATATACACGTTACATATTGCTTGCACTTACCAGTTAGAAAGGAGCTGTCATCGTGAGGACCATTTGCAAAATATATTTTATAGGTCTTGTATTATTTTGTACATTATTCCTCTCAATTGCAAAATGTATACTTTTGAATTACAGTTGATAATTAATTTAAAAGCTTAAATTTGGTATAATTGCTTTTTTGGGGGTTAAAAAAGATATCAAAAAGAGAGTGTTGTATGTTCAAGGGTCTACATAAGAAATTACATGTATATGTTTGATATAAATGATTTTAGCAGATATCAATCTAATCATCTGTAAAGAAGACAGTAATGGCGTATAATACATGTATATCTGAATCATTGTATAAAAGCATGCAAATGTTGAAAAATTACCGTGCAATAGTATAAACTTTTTAGTAAGGTTATGAGTTGTTTTAATTATTCAAATAAAAAAGTACATAAGGGAATAATCTACTAGAGATTTGTTCTACCTAAAGTAACACTATCTCGATTTCTACAGGAAACTGGAGGCTGAACTTTCCCCGTAGTCATTTCTCGAGAAAACATAGATGTGTAAAGATGAAACACCGTAAGGAAAAATGTTATATAGATACATGTAACATTCGCGCTTCTACCTCATTGGGTTCACATCAAACTTAGCCAGGACACCTAACAAGCACCTGCATGACGCTGCCGCGGTATTCATTATCCTATCCCCGTAATGAAAATTATATTCCCCTTCCTATGTAAATAAGAATAATAGCAATTGATTAAAAATGAGTGGGTATTAAAGTTTGTTCAATGATTACACATAGGCGTCGGAACCGGGGGGGGGGGGGGGGGGGCTTAGCCCCTCCTCCCCCCTCTTTTTTTTTTTTGCAAAGTTAGACCTAACCATTAGGAACATAGCATCAGGGAGGTTTCACATCCCCCCCCCCCCCCACTTTTTCTCGCAGCAAACAAACTTGTTCCTAAATAGACCTTAAAAAGAATGAAATATTAATAGTGATATTGAAAATTGGAGTCATAGTAGGAATACTAGCAACCCCCCCCCCCCCCGATTAGGAATTCTATGATTTGGAACAAAATAAGATTATAATTTAGGGAAAAAAATTTGGGGAAGGTAAGATTGGAGTTATAGGTATACACCCCCCCCCCCCCCCCCCCCCACACACACACACACAGATTAGGATTTTCATGATTTTGGGAATTCTTGTCAAGATTTCTGATGATTAGGTTAGCCCCCCCTTTCCATTTGCTTCAGACGCTGTTCAGTGGGGAGGACTGACGGATTCCTGGATTCCTTATGTAAGGTAAAAGGGAGATAAATGCTACAGTTTTGATTACTTTTTTCTATATTTTTTTAAAAATCATTTTTTCTTTTGAAAAGGCATTAGATATTTATGCATAACACATAATTTCAATTTCAATTTCAATTTTCAATTTCTTTATTAACCAATTAAGGGCCCTCAAGGGGCAACATGAAGACTGTACATACAACATCCAATGTACACATAAAAACATTCAATATATAAACATACATGTATACAAGAGGGAAAGAGTTGGATGATTGAAAGAGCTAGGACAGACATGAACATTTAATTAGTATATACATGTATATGTATGTTTCTATACATTCAATACAGTGTCTTCTATATATTTATGTTAAACACCATACATAAATATGTCAAAATACACTGAATGTACATACAAATTTGAAATTATATAAATGAACGAATTTGAAATAAATGAAAATGAAATATTTCAAAGAATAACGCAGAGATATAAATACTATGTCTCTGAATAACATGAATAACGTAATAATGTCCGTGGTACATAATTGATTACAATGTACATGCTTCATTGGTGTACAATTATTTTTTTTAAATCTATATTTTTTCTCAGATTATCCATAATAGAAAAATGCATAGAATGAACGAGTACATTGCAGTGACTAAGTCAATAATCCTACGGCAAATAATCTATAATAATAATCTATCTATATCGGATTATTTTTGTCCACCGTTGTTGACTTTGTAACATATGTTGAGGCTGAAAACGAGATTGACCTCGGGGTCACTAAAATGGTTTCCTCTGTACGTGGTAATCTTTCAAACTTTTGACACATTTGTAAATATCATTTGCAAACAGCCTAGATTGTACTTAATCAGATGGTAAATGGAAAAACATAGCTACTCTAAATTAATCTAAACGGACCTTTCCTACAAAGTGCTCAAATATCGATAAAAATTCTGCTAGACACGTTAAAACCGGGATTTACAAAAAAAAAGGGGGGGGGGTGTATAATGCCTATTTGAATTTTGTGTTTTTGTTCGTTATTTTTACAATAAGGCATTTCAACTTCCCTCATTAACTCCTCAATACCCCTTAACCAGTTGTTAACCAACGCAATTAATACTAATAGGGGAGGTAAACTGTTGAAAACTATGTTGCTGGATTGAACATGCTGTTTTTTTTTGTTACAGTGAAGTGAACACAAGGAGAATGAGGAGGAACACGGTGACTCTGCTGAAGTACTTGATTGTGGGATGTGTCATAGTGTTAGGGGGACCACTTATTCTAAAGAAACTATTTGGTTCAGATACACCCCCAGATCTGTATATTGATGCCCGAAATGTACTGCCGAAAGTTCAGAAAAGCGGAAAGGTAAAAAGAAGAAAAAATGAGTTTGTTTTACTTATTATTTTACTCACATAAGCACTTGGCTGTTTCTAAAGAAAAAACTATTCAAATCGTCATAATTCTCATTTCATTTGTGTCTTGTTTACACTAGGTATGTATAAAGTAACGGGATAGGCAACTCTCGGAAGTCTCGCCCAAATCACGCGGTATGTGATTTCGTATGTCATTTTAAACTTCATATATCTATGATGTTACCCGATTTATCGTTAATATATCTATGATGTTACCCGATTTATCGTTATAAAACCTTTAAAAACTATCTTGAAATTATTCTAGAGTTGTTATTTTTACTTTATAACCCTGATCTGATCATAATTACGATGGAGTTCTCAAAACCCTGAGACCCATTATTTGCCCCATTTCTGAGAGTACGTAAAATCGATGCTTATTTTCTTTATATCTAAATAAGTTAACTACATGTGATTTAAAATGTATGAAAAAGCTATCCCTTTTAACAAGAGGAAATAAATAATCTAATAAAAAACAACATATTTTACTGGGATTAAACAGAGTTTTAAAAACTTGTCAAGGCTCGCGTGATAGTTTGGGAAGTAAACACATTGCGAATGTAGATGTTGCCTATGCCGTTAGTATATACGTCCCTGTTTACACCTTCACCATTAGAAGTAAACAAAGTATGTGTTTTGATCAGGTAATGAAGTAAGACTTTGAGCCTAGCTTAGAACTGGATTAATAAATTGTTGATTTCTACAAGTGTTAGATAATGGCTCAATGACCAGCAATGAAATAGACAGGCCAAAATTGAATTGCTGTTTTAATTTGAACTAGCAGTTATTACCATAACTAAGAAGTTTGATTGTTTTCAGAATCCTTATGCAGGAGATCCTTTAAAAAAGATTGATTGTTTTCAGAATCCTTATGCAGGAGATCCTTTAAAAAAGATTGATTGTTTTCAGAATCCTTATGCAGGAGATCCTTTAAAAAAGATTGATTGGCATGACTATAAAAAAATCGCGGAGGATGAACAAAGAACAGGTACTTGTACTCAACTTCAGGATTTTACAGAAAACTATTTGTACATGCTTATAGTTCTGCTGTGACTTCTTCTAGCATATGATATTGGTCCAGATATCAGTATTTTTCATCTCCTTGAGTTTATGAGAAAGATAAATAACATTTTGTAAGAAGTTTAATTAATAAGTTGCCTCAATCTTTTACAGTTATCTCCTTCTTTTAATGTAATTGTATGAAGTAAATGTTTGAAATGAAATGGAAGAGAAATAGAATTTGGACAAACTCCTTAACAGAACCTTTTTTATATAGTTTTAGTGTGACTTAGCTTTAACTTGAAACACACAATTTTTCGTAAGATATGTGATATTTCATTTATTTTCAACTGTCGTAGTAGTAGTTCAGCTCAATGAATAAGCCAAAAATAATGCTGTTTTTTGTATGACAACACTTTAAGTTAAAAAGTTTAAGAAATCAATATACAAATGTTACATAGAGAAATTAAGCTTTAAAAAAGAAATCCAAACTGTATGTTCTTGCTATACATTGATGCAGGGCCAGGAGAGCAGGGTCAGGCCTTAATACTCTCCCCCGATGAGGAGAAAAAGAAAGGAGACCTGTACAAAGTGAATGGCTTCAATGCGTATGCCAGCGATAAAATCTCGCTGCATAGATCTCTCAAAGACATTCGTCATTCTGAGTAAGTAAGCCAGGCAAACACTGAGATATTAATCACATGTTAATCATGTACAGTCAAACACTGAGATATTAATCACATGTTAATCATGTACAGTCAAACATGATCCTGATCATGGGTTCTTGTTAACAGTTGTAAGAAGAAGAAGTATCTGAACCATCTGATGAATGCCAGTGTAATTGTTCCTTTCCACAATGAGCACTGGAGCACACTACTGAGGACGGCGTGGAGCGTGCTCAATCGCTCACCTAAACACCTCATCCACGAGGTGATACTGGTGGATGATTACAGCTCAAAGGGTGAGTGGATGATCAGACAATGTGGCACCAACCATGACTGGATTATTAAAGCACTATAGGCTAGTGGATAAAAATAGTTTCTTAAGTTCATGCCCCTAATGATTTCTTTTCTTTTTAAAGAAAACAATATTGTTTCTTATGCCCTTGAAATTTTCCATTGTAAGATGTGTAGTACATGTATCAACAGATTTGTAGTGGATACAAGTGGATAGGTAATGAAAACCCAGTGAGTGGAAGCCTCCATAAATACACACATGTATAACATGTCTATTAACTGAAGGCTTGTTTTCCTGATAATATAATCATCAAAGGCTGTGTGGTGACTTAAAATGGTAGTGGTTTTCCAAGATTTTCCTCAATTTTCCCAAGTATTTTGATAATGCCCAGTTTAGTTAGATTATAAACAATTACTTGAATCAAAACTACCATGTTCAGTGGTGTGAAAATGGTCTAGTATTGGTAGTAAAACAAAATGAGAATTTATTTACACCTGGTGGTATCAAACAATACATTACAATCACTTCCCTCTTTCTATGTAATTTCTCTATTTTATATTCATAATAATAGGGATCACAAATTCTCAAATATACATCATGTTTTCCTCCCTGTGACTAACACATTATAATATATGCACATTGAAATATTAATTCCAAAACTTGATTTTAAGAACTAAAATTTCCTAATTGTAAATTGTGTTGATGTAAAAAAAAAAAGAAAAAAAAAGGAGGAAATGACTTATTAAGTTATTGGGATATAAAAAAATTCTTCAAAAGATGTATTATTTGTATCGGAAACAAATTGCTTTTGCTATATCCTTAAATTTGTTAAATCAAAGTTAATCATAAATGTAATTTCCACAAGAAATTGAATATTGCTGGGGACCCAAGAAAGTTCCTCTTCGTGAATTGGCTATTTAACCAAATTTTACGAGACAAATTTTAGTGTATAGTCATGCTTAAAATTGCAAAGTTTTCATTGTACCAATATGTGTTGTAGAGCACTGCAAGCAGCCGTTGGATGACTATGTGAAGGAACACTTTACCAATGTGAAGGTGGTTAGAGCCAAGAAGAGGGAGGGTCTGATCCGGACCAGACTGCTTGGGGCCCGGGCAGCCACCGGACAGGTTCTCATCTTCCTAGACTCACACTGCGAGGCCAACATCAACTGGTTACCTCCCTTACTGGGTAAGAAAAGTGTTGATTTTTTAAAAGGTGTACGTAGGTGCATGTTTTTATGGGAGCCAAATATAGGTACTGAAGTGTAGCATAAATTCAAATGTATATACTATACTGTAGACTTTAACAGAGTGAAGAATGTGATTTGTTAGAGTTGTTATTCCATACATTGAAAGAAATTACTTCTAGTTTTAACATAGAAGTTAATGATATAGATACTGATTGGTTGAATA